>NC_068926.1:67817575-68120606 GCF_023091745.1 Budorcas taxicolor
CCACTTACTATTGCTGTCATTGTTGTCATTTTTCTGTTTACCTATCTGTCTTTTCCTCTGAACTGTGAGCTCTTCAAAGGCAGGGACTGAATCTTATTCATCTCTGTACTGAAGTCATCACACACTGTTCCTAGCATATAATAGGTGTTCGTTAAATATTTAATGAGTGAATAAAAATGGATTTAATAAAACCTCTAAGGTGCAAAAACAGTATATATAATGTCTGAGAATACAATTTTTACTTCTACATAAAAAAACAACTTGACAGCAGCTGCAATAATAGTGGTAATTTAACATTTTGGGTTTCTTTTTCTTTTTTTTTCAGTTTGGACTCAGAGTACCACAGATAACAAAGTAATTGATGTTAGTTCAGAAATACTTAGGTATATCACAAAACCATGAGAAATGGTTCTAGGATATAAGACAAATGCTAGAAAAATCTAGTTCAGACTGTTGTAGATATCCTCAGATCAAATCACATTTCTAAGAAAAATGTGCTGCATGTTCAATGGATGGAGCATCAAATATGAAAAGACAGCTCAATGGGTTTACATCATATTTTTTAAAAAAAATGAATCAGCTAGCCACCTTTATGTATGATGTCTAGAATCCACTAAGAGCAGCTATAATGGAAATGTCAAACGAAACTGCTTCACTATTTGCCTTTAAAAGTGTTGTGCTGCATTTTAAAGACACTTAGATATTTGGCATCAAAAACTGTGGTGACAAGGTCACATGATTTCTCTTAGAGGAAAGCACAGAGAAAGAGGAAGAGGGCAGAAGGAGACCGCCATCTGGCAGCAGAGGCAGAAAGTCAGTTTTCAGTCCCAGACCCTCTACAGCTGAGGTTTCTCCCAAGGACAACGAATCAACCATCAGTGCATTTATCAGAAAAATGTCTTCCCACAAAACTGGTATGTTCAGGTAACGCTGTGTTCTCTTGAATGAACGCTTCAGAGAAAAGACAGGAACAGATGTGGAAGACGTAATAATTTATTAGGAATTAGTAGAGCTTGCACTTTGTTTAGCCGTTCCAAGGCAAAAACTCATGGGACATAAACGTACTTATACACAATTCTCTTTTCATGAAGCAGAAGTGGAAAACTAGTAGTTGTGATTCTGCACTACAACATTAAAGGGGACAAATTTTAGACTAACTCTCAAGGACAGTACTATATTCATTCCTTTTAGCTAATTAAACAGAAGTGGTATATTCCACCCATCTGGAGAAGAATGAGGTTTAAAGTTCTTCTTTTATATCTTTTTGAAAAATATATGAAAGCAAAAGGGAATCTCAACAGCTAAAAAACAAAATCTCTATTTCTTGGGAGCAAGAACTAGAATTATCATTATAGTCTAAATCTGAAACTTAGCCTTTTATTATTTTTTTGAAAGAAAAAAAGGAATTCGTTTTTAATATAATGAATTTGAGAAGTAAAAGGTGAAATTATCAAAATCCAGAAACCAAATGAACAAGCTTTGTAAAAACAACACAGCAACAAAATCTGTCATTGGAAAAAACGTATCCCCCAAATGAACCTGTTCTTTTCATAACTTGTTTGGCATGATTTCACATCCTGCAAATATGTGCGTAAAGAATGACAGGCCAGTGTTTCCCGGACTCAGAACGGGTCAGAAGCAGGCTGGACTCAGGACTCGCTGTCGCGCTGTGCCAGAGGGCTTCTCGGTCTTTCAAGTGACTCTGGCTGCAGTTACAGGAGAACGGGCACACGACGGCGACCACCATCCCCTCCTCCTGTCTCAGGAACATCACTCCTGTTTCCTCCTATTCCCCTTCTCATCCTTGGTGTTGAACAGGATATTGTGACCACATTCATGGTACAGCATCGTAATATGACTCACATGTGACTTTACCTCCTTATACAAGGACTCTGTAGAGGGGGTCCTTCTGCTCTGCTTATGCCTCTGCTCCTTTGCCTGGACTGTTTGGGATGGAAGTGGTAAAAATCTGTACATTTCTTCCAAGCCTCAGGAATACTGTCCTCACCTAGATCCTTGATTTCTCCCAAGGACAATTAGCTCACTCAAAAAATAATTATTGAGTACTACCTATGAAGCAGTATTTTAGATGCTGGGGTATAGCATCTAAAATTGTTGTACCTCTGGGGTACAAAAGAGGAAAACACACACACAAATACTGTCATCATGGAACACCACTCTAGTAGGAGGAAATCCACTTCATGGATAACAGCCTTTTTACGGCAAAGGGGCTTCCCTAACTCAATGAAGCTATAAATCATGCCTTGCAAGGCCACCCAAGACGGATGGGTCATAATGGAGAGTTCTGACAAACTGTGGCCCGCTGGAGAACCACTCCAGAATTCTTACTGTGAGAACTCCATAAACAGTATGAAAAAGCAAACACATGTGACACCAGAAGATGAGCCCCGTCCCAGGTCAGTAGGTATCCGATACGCTACTGGGGAAGAACAGAGGGCAATTACTAATAGCTCCAGAAAGAACGACCAACCTAGAGAGCATATTAAAAAGCAGAGACATTACTTTGCCAACAAAGGTCCATCTAATTAAAGCTATGGTTTTTCCAGTGGTCATGTATGGATGTGAGAGTTGGACTGTGAAGAAAGCTGATTGCTGAAGAATTGATACTTTTGAACTGTGGTGTTCGAGAAGACTCCTGAAAGTCCCTTGGACTGCAAGGAGATCCAACCAGTCCATTTTAAAGGAAACCAGTCCTGAATATTCATTGGAAGGACTGATGCTGAAGCTGAAATTCTAGCACTTTGGCCACCTAATGCTAAGAACTGATTCATTTGAAAAGACCCTGATGCTGGGAAAGATTGAAGGTGGGAGGAGAAGGGGACAACAGAGGATGAGATGGTTGGATGGCATCACCAATTCAATGGACATGAGTATGAGTGGGCTCCAGGAGTTGGGGATAGACAGCGAGGCCTGGCATGCTACAGTCCATGGGGTCGCAAAGAGTTGGATATGACTGAGCGACTGAACTGAACTGAACCAGAAAGAATGAAGAAGCTTGGCCAAAGCAGAAATGACGTTCAGTTGTGGATGTGTCTGGTGATGATGGTAAAGTCTGATGCTGTAAGGAACAATACTGCACAGAACGCTGGAATGTTAGGTCCATGAATCAAGGTAAATTGGACACGGTGAAGCAGGAGATGGCAACACTAAACACGTGCGTCTCAGGAATCAGTGAATTAAACTGGACAGGAATTAAGAGTGCGTGTGTGCTCAGTCATGTCTGCCTCTTTGTGACCCTGTGGACCGTAGCCCACCAGGCTCTTGTATCTATGGAATTTTCCAGACAAGAATACTGGAGTGGGTTGCTATTTCCTACTCTAGGGGATCTTCCCAACCCAGGTATTGAATCTGCGTCTCATGAGTCTTCTGCGTTGGCAGGCAGTTTCTTTACAACTGAGCTACCTGGGAAGCCACAAAATGAACAGGAATGGGCAAATTTAATTCAGATGACCATTATATCTACTACTGGGGGCAAGAATCCCTTAGAAAAAATGAAGCAGCCATTATAATCTATAAAACAATCCAAAATGCAGTACTTGGGTGCAATCTCAAAAACGACAGAATGATCTCGGATCATTTCCAAGGTAAATCATTCAACATAACAGTAATAATCTAAGTTAATGCCCCAGCCACTAATGCCAAAGAAGCTGAAGTTAACTGGTTTCTATGAAGACCTACAAAACCTTCTAGAATTAACACCAAAAAAGATGCCCTTTTCATCATAGTGGATAGGAATATAAAAGTAGGAAGTCAAGAGATAACCTGGAGTAACATGTAAGTTTGGCCTTGGAGTAAAAAATGAAGCAGGACAAAGGCTAATAGAATTTTCTCAAGAGAACACAGTGGTCATAGCAAACACCCTCTTCCAACAACACAAGGGCCGACTCCACACGTGGACATCACCAGATGATCAATACCAAAATCAGACTGATTATATTCTTTGCAGTTTACAGTCAGTGCAAACAAGATCTGAAGCTGACTATGGCTCAGATAGTGAGCTCCTTATG
Organism: Budorcas taxicolor; assembly: GCF_023091745.1. Taxonomy (NCBI): domain Eukaryota; kingdom Metazoa; phylum Chordata; class Mammalia; order Artiodactyla; family Bovidae; genus Budorcas; species Budorcas taxicolor. Next base: position 67,821,604 of record NC_068926.1, read on the forward strand.
CAAAATTCAGGCTTAAATTGAAAAAAGGAGGGAAAACCACTAGGCCATTCAGATATGACCTAAATCAAATTCCTTATGATTACACAGTGGAGGTGATGAATAGATTCAAGGGATTAGATCTGGTAGACAGAGTGCCTGAATAACTATGGACAGAAGTTTGTAACACTGTCCAGGAGGCAGTGACCAAAACCATCCCAAAGAAAAAGAAATGCAAGAAGGCAAAGTGGTCGTCTGAGGAGGTTTTACAAATAGCTAAGAAAAGGAATGAAGTGAAAGGCAAGGAAGAAAGGGAAAGATATACCCAAAAGAACAGAATTCCAGAGAATAGCAAGGAGAGATAAAATAGCCTTCTTAAATGAACAATGCAAAGAAACAGAGGAAAACAATAGAATGGGAAAGACTAGAGACCTCTTCAAGAAAACTGGAGATATCAAGGAAACATTTCATGCAAGGATGGGCATGATAAAGGACAGAAACAGTAAGGACCTAACAGAAGCAGAGGAGATTAAGAAGAGGTAACAAGAATACACAGAAGAACTATATAAGAAAAGTCGTAATGACCTGGATAACCATGATGGTGTGATCACTCACCTAAAGCTGGAAATCCTGTAGTATTAAGTCAAGTGAGCCCTACGAAGCATTACTATTATATGCACAAAGCGAGTGGAAGCTATGGAATTCTAGCTGAGTTATTTAAATCCTAAAAGATGCTGCTGTTAAAGTAAGGCACTCAATATATTAGCAAATTTGGAAAACTCAGCAGTGACCACAGGACTGGAAAAGGTGAGTTTTCATTCCAATCTCAAAGAAGGACAATGCCAAAGAATGTTCAAAATACTATAGAATTATGTTCATTTCACATGCTACCAAAGGTTATACTCAAAATCCTTCAAGCGAGTCTTCAGCAGTACCTGAACTGAGAACTTTCAGGCATACAAGCTAGATTTAGAAGAACCAGAGATCAAATTGCCAACAATCAGTGGATCATGGAGAAAGCAAGGGAATTCCAGAAAAACACCTACTTATGCTTCACTGACTACACTAAAGCCTTCGACTGTGTAGATCATTAACAAACTGTGAAAAAGAAGAGAATACCAGACCACTTTACCTGACTCCTGAAAAAAACTGTATGTTGGTCAAAATGCAACAATTAAATTGGACGTGGAACAACTGACTGGTTCAAAATTGGGAAAGGAGTATGACAAAGCTATATATTGTCAATCTGCTTATTTATCTTATATGCAAAGTATATTATGAGAAAATGGGCTGGATGAAGCACAAGCTGGAATCAAGATTTCTGGGGAAAATATCAACAACCTCATACATGCAGATGATACCACTCTAATGGCAGAAAGCAAACAGGAACTAAAAAGACTCTTGATGAAGGTGAAAGAGGACAGTGAAAAAGCTGGCTTAAAACTCAACATTCAAAAAACGAAGATCATGGCATCTGGTCCCATCACTTCATGGCAAATAGATGGGAGAAAAGTGCAAACAGTGACAGATTTTACTTTCTTGGGCTCCAAAATCACTGCAGACAATGACTGCAACCATGAAATTAAAAGACACTTGCTCCTTGGAAGGCAAGCTATGACAAATCTAGACAGCATATTAAAAAGCAGAGACATCACTTTGCTGACAAAGGTTCATATAGTCAAAGCTATGGTCTTTCCAGCAGTCATGTACGGATGTGAGAGTTGGACCATAAGGAAGGCTGAGCGCCAAAGAATTGATGCTTTCAAACTGAGGTACTGGAGAAGACTCTTGAGAGTCCCTTGGACTGCAAAGAAGTCAAAGCAGTCAATCCTAAAGAATATCAACCCTGAATACTCGTTGCAAGGACTGATACTGAAGCTGAAGCTCCAATACTTTGGCCACCTGATACAAAGAGCCAACTCACTGGAAAAGACCCTGATGCTGGAAAAGTTTGAAGTCAGAAGGATAAGGGGGTGGCAGAGGATGAGATGGTTAGATAGCATGACCAACTCAATGGATGTGAATTTGAGCAAGCGCCAGGAGATAGTGAAGGACAGGAAGCCTGGTGTGCAGACATGACTTAGCAACTGAACAACAACAACAAGGAGGAAACAGATAACAAAATTATATAAGGCCATGACGTAGTTAGTACAGTAGAAGACATTATGTGCTATGGAGAAAAAACAGAGCAGGAAGGGGAGTGGGTAGGGAATACCTGCATTGGACAGGATGGTCTAAGGGAGCCTCATTGGGAGGTTTGCTGTGCCTGGAGAAGGCAGGGAGAACCAAGAGATGAAGTTAGAGAGGAACAGGCGGTCAGAGTTCGGGAAGCCACTCGAAGAATCTTGGCTTTTATTCAGTGTTAGATAGGAACTTATTTCATTGGTTTTGAGTACCAGAGATGCATACTTTGTCTTACTATTTTTTAACTGGATATTTCTGATGGAAATTAGTAGGTGTCCCACATAAAAAGAAATAAAAAAATTCAAGTCAGGTTCCCTAATTAATTAGCCCTCTCTAATTAGTAGCTTTATGATTAACACAGTATCTTAACACATTTAAAGCTCTGAGAGTTCATGCAGAAAGACTTCTACTAAGGTTATTTTTTAACCTTTGATATCACATGCCTACTAGGCCCATAGAATCCTTTGATTATCAAACATCTTACAAAAAACAGTTCAGAACCCAGTTTAGGAAACACTGAACTAGACAATTTTTAAGGTCCTTTGAGATATAATAATCTAAGATTTTGTAATCAGAAACATTTTAATACAAGCCTAACTAAACTGATATTACATAACATCAACAAAATTGCTCATGAAAAACAGATGAAATAACTTCAGGCTTTAGATGACAGTGCTTTTCCTCTCTCTTGCTACAGGGAAATAATAACAAAGAGAAGGGAATCATGAATACTTGGAAGCAAAATTAGGGCTTTGACACACTGTGATACTAAGCAAAATCAAAGCTGAAGTCATCAGTTCAAGCAGAGACCCCTCAGTGGCTCTTGTCTGCCACATAAGAGTAGCTTTACAGCTTGAACTATTACAACTAACACAACCCTGCAGCCATTTATATCTGACACAAATGTTTATCTCAGCTACCGACTTTGTAAATTAGACTTTATGCAAACAATAGTTCTGAGCCACTAAACTAGAAAAATAGTTTTCCACACTGCAGCATGGCTAAATTAAAGTTACATTTTTCAAAGCAATATATTCATTACACAATTTCTTTCTTTAATCATCTCTTACATCAAAGTATCTCAAATGCTTCATGCAACCACAATATCACTCAGTCACTAAAATCTAATATAAATGAACAACCTATTTCTATAGCTTCATCTCTGACACAATTAACTACGAGCTGTATATATAAATGACAGGTCTACAGATTTCTATCTGTAAGGATCCCAAGAAGTCACGCATCATACACACGATTCCTTATTATACATAGATACCTCGGTTAGACTGTATTGTTGTGCAGTCACCCAGTCCCGCCCAGCTCTTTGCAACCCCATGGACTGTAGCACACAGGCCTCTCTGTCCCTCACCATCTCCCGGAGTTTGCCCAAGATCATGTCCATTGCGTCAGTAATGCCATCCAGCCATCTCATCCTCTGATACCCTCTTCTCCTTCTGCCCTTGATCTTTCCCAGCATCAGGGACTCTTTCAATAAGTCAGCTGCTCACATCAGGTGACCAAAATACTGGAGCTTCAGCTTCAGCAGCAGTCCTTCCAATGAGTATGTAGGGTTGATTTCCTTTAAGATTCACTGGTTTGATCCCCTGGCTGTCCAAGGAACTCTCAAGAGTCTTCTCTAGCACTACAGTTCAAAGGCATCAGTTCTTCAGCGTCCTGCCTTCTTTATGGTCCAGCTCTCACAACCATATCACATGACCACTGGAAGACAACAGCCTTGACTATATGGACCTTTGTCGGCACAGCAATGTCTCTGCTTTTCAACACACTGTCTACGTTTGTCATAGCTTTCCTGCCAAGAAGCAATCGTCTTCTGATTTCATGACTGCAGTCACCATCCTCAGTGATTTTGGAGCCCACAAAGAGGAAATCTGTTACTACTTCCACCTTTTCCCCTACTATTTGCCATGAAGTAAAGGGGCTGGATGCCATGATCTTAGTTTTTTTAATATTTAATCTTAAGCTGGGTTTTTCACTCTCCTCCTTCACCCTCATCAAGAGGTGTTTTAGTTCCTCATTGCTTTCTGCCATTAAGAGTGGTATCATCTGCCTATCTGAAGTTTCATGTTTCTCCTGCCTATCTTGATTCCAGCTTGTAACTCATCCAGCCTGTCATTTCTCATGATATGCTCAGTATATAAGTTAAACAAGCAGGGTGACAACAGATAGCCCTGTCATACTCCTTTCTCAATCTTGAACCAATCAGTTGTTCCATACAGGGTTCTAACTATTGCTTCTTGACCCACATACAGGTTTCTCAGGAGACAGGTAAGATATTCTGGTATTCCCATCTCTATGAAGTGAAGTGAAGTGAAGTCACTCAGTCATGTCTGACTCTTTGTGACCCCATGGACTGGAGCCTACCAGGCTCCTCAGTCCATGGAATTTTTCAGGCAAGAGTACTGGAGTGGGTTGCCATTTCCTTCTCCAGGGGATCTTCCCAACCCAGGGATTGAACCTGGGTCTCCTGCATTGTAGGCAGACACTTTACCATCTGAGCCACCAAGGAATCCCATCTCTATAAGAGAGTGTTATTATATGCTGTATTATACACAGATAATCCAGTTAAGGTCTAAGGCAGGGACTGGCCAAATATTAGCCCAAGAGGTCTAACTTTTCTCTCCAAAGGGCAAGCAAAGATGAGAAATATGTTATCCCACAAGCCCCAACTGGCAATAAAGAAGATATCATGGCTTTCCTCATGGGGAAGGGTAGCTCATAAGACCAGACAATGACTACCAGAAGTCAGTTCCTCATGAGACCACAAGAGGTGCAATATGGTTGACAAGTAAGCATATTAGATGCAGGGTGGGAGCCAAGCTACAGAACCTTAATAAGGGGTAAGAGGCAAAGGTAGATCAGGAATTAGGCCTGGCAAAGACAAGGAAGACAAGGGCAGACAAGCAGACAAGGTGGTCTGGAAGAGTTCCAGAATAAAGGTTAAGATACACAAAGTGGTTTCTAAGGAAGCCACAGGATGGGTTTTCACGGTGAAGCTTTATGTTGGATGTTGAATAAGAGATAAATGAGACAGTTTCTGGCATCAAAAGATAAACAAAAATAACAATAATGGCTAACATCTATTACATCTTTACTATGTGCTTTCACTATGCATGATGTTAGTGTGTTATGTGCATTTTTAATCTCTTTAACAGCCCCATGAATATTTTCTGTTTTTACCCTCATTCTACAGATAAGTAAACAAATGTTGAGAGAGGTTGCACAGCTAACTTGAGTGTTTTTAAAAAATAATGTGACTCTACTCATACAACTCAACAGCAAAGAAAGCTAAACGATCTAATTCAAAACTGGGCAGAAATGTCCATTCAGATAGACATTTTCCCAGAGAAGATATACAGATGCCCAACAGGTACATGAAAAGATGCTCAACATCTCTAATCATCACGGAAATATAAGTCAAAACCTCAACGGTACATCACTTCACACTTGTTAGGGTAGCTATTATCAGAAAGTCAAGAAACAACAAATGCTGGGAGGATACGGATAAAAGGGAACCCTTGAGCACCGCTGGTGGGAATGCAAGTGGGCACAGCTATTGTGGGAAACAGCACGGAGGTTCCTCAAAAGACCCAAAACAGCCCTCAGGATCCAGCAATCCCACTTCTGGGAATTTACCAAAGAAAGCAAAAACACTTGCCAAAAACAGACACACACCAGCCTGTTCACTGCAGCATTACTTACAATAGCCAAGACATGGAAGCAACCCAAATGTCATCAGTGGACGAATGGATAAGGAATGTGTGGCATGTATACATTATCTGTTGCTGTTTAGTCACTAAGTTGTGTCTGGCTCTTTTGCAACTCCATGGACTATAGCCCGCCAGGCTCCTCTGTTCATGAGATTTCCCAGGCAAGAATCCTGGAGTGGGTTGCCACTTCCTTCTCCAGGGGATCTTCCCAACCCAGGGATTGAACCTGTGTCTCCTGCACTGCAGGCAGATTCTTTACCCCTGAGCCACCAGGGAAGCCCTGATATGTATGTATGTATGTATGTACATATGTACATACACACACACAATAAAATATTCTCTGCCATTAAAAAAGAATGAAATCTTGTTACCTGCAAAAACATGAATACACCTTAAGGGCATTAAGCTAAGTGAAATAAGTCAGAAAAAGAAAAGCAAATACCCTTTTATCTCACTTTTATGTGGAATCTTGAGAAAAAGAAAAAAGCTAAACCAAAACAAACAAACACCTGAGCTCACAGATTCAGATAACAGAATCTGGTGCCTGCCAGGAGTAGTGGCAGGGGGATGGGCAAATGGTTCAAACTGCCAGTTATACAATAAGTAAGTCATGGGGATATAATGTATAGCATGGCAATCCGTCTAGTCAAGGCTATGGTTTTTCCTGTGGTTGTGTATGGATGTGAGAGTTGGACTGTGAAGAAGGCTGAGTGCCGAAGAATTGATGCTTTTGAACTGTGGTGTTGGAGAAGACTCTTGAGAGTCGCTTGGACTGCAAGGAGATCCAACCAGTCCATTCTGAAGGAGATCAACCCTGGGATTTCTTTGGAAGGACTGATGCTAAAGCTGAAACTCCAGTACTTTGGCCACCTCATGCGAAGAGTTGACTCACTGGAAAAGACTCTGATGCTGGGAGGGATTGGGGGCAGGAGGAGGAGGGGACGACGGAGGATGAGATGGCTGGATGGCATCACTGACTCGATGGATGTGAGTCTGAGTGAACTCCGGGAGATGGTGATGGACAGGGAGGCCTTGCATGCTGCGATTCATGGGGTCGCAAAGAGTCGGACACGACTGAGCGACTGAACTGAACTGAATACTGTATTGCATATTTGAAAATTGTTGACAGAATAAGTTTTAGAAGTTATCATCAGGGACTTCCCTAGTGGTCCAGTGGTTAAGAATCTGCCTGCCAATGCAGGGGACATGAGTTTGATCGCTGATCTGGGAAGGCCCCACATGCCACAGAGCAACTAAGGCCACGCACCACAACTACTGAGACCATGTACCTAGAGCCTGTGCTTCACAACAAGAGAAACCACCATAAGCAGCAGCCCACGCACTGCAATGAAGAACAGTCTCCAGAGTTACTGCGGCGATTTCTCAATGTGCAGAAATATCAAATCATTATGTTGTACACCTGAAACTGACATGTCAAGTGTACCTCAATAAATTCTTAAATCATGAAACTCTACTACATCTGTCCTTCACATGTCACATTACATGCAGTAGTCTAAAATAAGCATCTCATGCCTAGCGGCACAAAAATGAATAGCAACCCCCCAAATTAGCAAGGCATAAATTATTTTTTCTTTAGTAATAAACATTCAATTCTGAACCGGGACAACTTCACAACATGCAATCTGCCTTTCATTTCCTATAATCATTCTACTTCCCTATATCTACACTATTCACCTGTGTCAATTCTGATATACATGTGAAGCAACGCAGACAAAAGAATGTAATGCTGTGTATTCTTTTTAAATTCTTCATTTATTTATCTCTTATTTATGACTGCATCAGGTCTTAGTTGTGGCACGAAGGCTTCTCTCTAGTTGTGGTGCATGGGCTTAGTTGCCACGTGGCATGTGGTGTCTTGGTTCCCAGACCAGGGATCAAACCTTGTCCCCTGAATTAGAAGGCAGACTCTAAACCACCAGACCACCAGGGAAGTCTCAGTGCTGTGTATAGTGTTCAAATGGTTTATCAGTGCTCACTTACTCCCTCCCAGTCAGTCTTTACAGAGAGAAGGAATGAGAAGAGGTGTGTATCAGATCACCTGCTGAAATACTTTCTCAAGGAAGGTACCTCAGTTTACAAATACGTAGAACAAAGATGATACTCTGTAATTGTGTGGCTTATTTTAAGGATTAGAGGAGACACTGCCTGTACCCTGTGGGACACAAGAAATAATCAGCAAATGGTAGCTGTTGTTATAGTATTACAGGTTTGCTAAATGACATATCCCAAGGAATTCTCCAGGCAAGAATACTGGAGTGGGTAGCCATTCCCTTCTTCAGGGAATCCTCCCAACCCAGGGATCGAACCTGGGTGTCCTGCACTGGAGGCAGATTCTTTATTGTCTGAGTCACTCAGTTCAGTTCAGTCGCTCCATTGTGTCTGACTTTGCGATTCCATGGACTGCAGCACGCCAGGCTTCCCTGTCATCATCAACTCCCAGAGCTTGCTCAAACTCATGTCCATCGGGTCGGTGATGCCTTCAGTCTTTCCCAGCATCAAGGTCTTTTCCAATGAGTCAGTTCTTCGCATCAGGTGGCCAAAGTATTGGGGTTTCAGCTTCAGTATCCGTCCTTCCAACGAATATTCAGGACTGATCTCCTTGAGTCCAGGGGGCTCTCAAAAGTCTTCTCCAACACCATGATTCAAAATTATCAATTTTTCGGTGCTCAACTTTCTTTATGGTCCAACTCTCACATCCATACATGACTACTGGAAAAACCATAGCTTTGACTAGACAGACGTTTGTCTGCAAAGTAATGTCTCTGCTTTTTAATATGCTGTCTAGGTTTGTCATAACTTTTCCTCCAAGGAGCAAGCATCTTTTTAATTTCATGGCTGCAGTCACCTTCTGCAGTGATTTTGGAGCCCCCCAAATAAAGTCTCTCACTGTTTCCATTGTTTTCCCATCTTATTTGCCATGAAGTGATGGGACTGGATGCCATGATCTTCATTTTTAGAATGTTGAATTTTAAGCCAGCTTTTTCACTCCCCTCTTTCCCTTTCATCAAGAAGCTCTTTAGCTCCTCTTCCCTTTCTGCCATAAAGGTGGTGTCATTTGCGTATCTGAGGTTATTGATATTTCTCCCAACAATCTTGATTCCAGCTTGTGCTTCATCAAGCCCAGCATTTCACATGACATACTCTGCATATGAGTTAAATTAGCAGGGTGACAATATACAGCCTTGACATATGCCTTTCCCAATCTGGAACCAGTCCACTGTTCCATCTCCTGTTCTAACTGTTGCTTCTTGACTTGCATACAGATTTCTCAGGAGGCAAGTAAGGCGGTCTGGTATTCCCATCTCTTTAAGAATTTTCCACAGTTTGTTGTGATCCACACACATTAGCAGTTCTACTCAAAAATCATCCCCTATGTTAGGCTGCTTCTGGGTGACCCATGCTAACTACTTACACACTTAAAATTCTTGGGACAAGACAAATATTAGAGAGAGTGATGTTAAAAAGTCAGTCATTTGCCCAAGATAATAATAGTAAATGAGACAAACTCAGAAAAACCAAGCAATAAACACTGAATCATAAATATCTTATGGTAGAAAATGTCCTTTGAAAGTTATTGATGTTCCTTCGACAGCATCCAGATAGGAGTCAGAAAGCCCAAATTATTCAAGGATAGCAAAAATTATTAGAGTTATTAAAAGGGTGCTTCTTGTAGGCTTTTGTACAGATAAAATGGGAAAAAATATGAAAGGGCTGGATAAACTGATTCACCATTTGTCCTGTTCTTCCTTCTTAAGACATGGACAGTAAGTTAACAGAAATCATACTGAAAATAATTCATGCTAAGTAATTTGTAACCTGGGTATATCATTTTCATATAATTATGCCACCACACTGAGGTAGAGTGATTGCACTGATAGTTCCAAATTTTCACCCCTCTCACCGAGGATGCAGTAACGGCTCGAGGCTCAGTCAAGTCCACTTGCTTATTAGGCCAATAAAATGTGCAAGTGTGATTCAAGCAGAAGCTTGACAAGAACTTGCTGCTCGGCTTTCATCATAACAGCATGCCCAGGGTGACCCGCTGGAGAATGAGACACACGGAACAGAGCCTGCTCTGCACGGCTGTCCCAAGGGATTTCTCAGACACATGAGGGAGGCAAGGCAAGGTCAGGGAAGCTGCCTCGCCAGCGTCCAGCTGACTTCAGCTGATGGCAGACACACGTTAGCCCTGCTGAGCCCAGCTCTGATCGGAGATATGTACACAAAAATAAATGTGTATTGTTTTAAACCACTGAGGTTTTGTGGCTGGTTTGTCATAAGGCATTACTGTAGCAACAGAATGCTGATATACATGATTATTAAGCATGTGAAAATTGTTTACTCACTATAAAGCCCAGACTCCACCAGAATGACTACATGACAGTATCTCAACTATGACCGAGTTGTGTGCGTTTGAACAGGGTTTGGGTAATCACTTTTCTTTGGGTGTTTCTAATCAGATTTTAATAAAGAGATGCATCAAGCATGGGACCTTTCCTATTATACTAGTTTTAAGCTCAAAATCAGAAGGCATCAAGGAAACTGAGCTGCCTAGGTCATATCCATTTGGAAAAATTATTTTGTGTAATGGCTGACTTCCTAGGTGCATGCAGGGGAGTAGCACGATACCATACTAAACCCTGGGCTAAATGCCTACAGTATCTTTCCTATTTCCAATTTCTGTGATTTCTCATTCGATACCTTGATAGAGAATCCTGTTTTCTAACTATACAGAAATATTAGTTTCCCGTGAGAAGAAAAAGCAGCTGGATTTCTATTTCTATTGCCTGGAAAGTCTTCTCCAGTATTTGAGAATCTAATCTTCGCATATCAATCTAGGAGAAACTCTATAAGCCGGGAAATCCACTGCTTTTAATAGCCACACGGGACACTGAAACAGCCAGGTGCCAGGACAAATGAAACTTAGCAAACAGGAATAAGGCAAGCCAAAAGATCTGTTTCTAAACTTCAGTGGGAGAAGGGCCCAAGTCACTGCTTTCTCGTGATCCTTTACCTAAGTCCAATTCCTTCCGTAATCAAGAGAAATAAAGAACAAGAAGAAAATATAAAAGTCTGAGAGTCATAATAATGAATGTGCTAAGACAAAATATTTTGAGTTCTTCAGAGGAAGCTTATCATAGTAATTAACCTAGTACTATTAATTCTATTGTCCAATCAGCTAACAACAGGAATTTAACCTGCAGAACCTAATCAAAAAAGGACATTCTCTAAAAAAAAAAAAAAAAATATATATATATATATATGTTAATGCACAAATATGGAATCTAGAAAAATGGAACCAATGAGCTTATTTGCAGGGCAGGAATAGACACACAGAGGTAGAAAACAGACCTGAGGGCACAGTTAAGAGAGAGTGGGACGAACTGAGCGAGCAGCACTGTGTAAGGCAGAGAGCTGGAGGGCGCTGCTGTATAACACAGAGAGCTCTGCTCGAGCTCTGTGATGACCTAGAGGGGCGGGATTAAGTAGGGGCGGGATAAGTAGGGGTAGAAGGGAAGTTCAAGATGGAGGGGATATATATATCAGTTCAGTTCAGTTCAGTTCAGTCGCTCAGTCGTGTCTGACTCTCTGCAACCCCATGAACTGCAGCACACCAGGCCTCCCTGTCCATCACCAACTCCCGGAGTTCACTCAGACTCACGTCCATCGAGTCAGTGATGCCATCCAGCCATCTCATCCTCTGTCGTCCCCTTCTTCTCCTGCCCCCAATCCCTCCCAGCATCAGAGTCTTTTCCAAGGAGTCAACCCTTCACATGAGGTGGCCAAAGTACTGGAGTTTCAGCTTTAGCATCATTCCTTCCAAAGAAATCCCAGGGCTAATCTCCTTCAGAATGGACTGGTTGGATCTCCTTGCAGTCCAAGGGACTAATTCACATTGTTGTGTGGCGGAAACGAACACAACATTGTAAAGCAATTATCCTTCAATTAAAAATAAATTTTAAAAAGTGAAAATTCTCTAAACATAATAAAGTCAATAACATGAATTAGAGTTTTCCTAAATTCAAATGTCTTTGCTCAAGATTTCAGTCAATGTTTTCAGAATCTTTTTGAAATGATTCATTTCCCACATTTCTAAGTAACAGTATGGGACAGAGATCAAGTCCTGTGAGACTAGAGCTGGTCAGCTGCAGTGAAATCCTTTTACTGACCTTTAAAAAGTTTAATATCAGACACTGTATTTAAACCTAAAGGGCATGTTGAAGCCTTCTGTGCCATCAAGAACGAGCTAACAGCTTCTTTTTTGGTCATTTACACTGGAGATGCATACTCTGGTACACTCAGGAGATTAAAAGCAAATGGAGTTTATGAACCAGATTAATGGTCTGGTCCCTGAGGTCCTAGCGCAGAGTTTACTTAAGATGAAAGCTTTGGGTACAGAAGCGAGTTTTTAGATATAACCAAGATTCTCACTTAAATGGCCCCATAACAGTATTAGTACTGAAACCCTCCAGCTCCTTCTTTCCAAGGCTGCTAGAAACAAGAACACTGCAGGAAAACCTGATCCAGGGCACTGCCTGCAGTGGGTACAGGGAACGAGCTCTGCAAGTTCAACAGCAGAGCAGGTCAGGGAGGGGTGCATCTGCCAACAGGAGTCCTTTTAAAACACTGATTCACGAGGCTGGGAAAATCTTTTCATCCAGGTCACTGAAACACATCTTTGAAGGCAGAATGACTTCAAGACTCATCTATGTTAATGATATATGTGGGAACGAAAGCCAATTGCCACGGTAATGCATATTTAGTAGCAAGAACCAGTGAACCACAGCAGGCTCTGTGACATACTAGTTTGAAAATACTTGATTCTAAGAAAGAATCAGTTTTCCTTTCAAGTTGTAATGAGAATTCCAGATCTTCTACAAATATGCATTTAATGGGAAATGCAATGATCCTCACTATACCTTTCATGTCTAATTACCCTTTATGGATTACTTTTTTCTCCTTTACAAATTAATGAAGAATTAGCTTTCTGTTGGTGGTGGTGGTGTTCCTTATCTAGACCATCTAGTTTCTTAGATGTTAGCTCTTAGATACTCTTCTTCATTTAATCAGTTTCTTTGAGAAAAGCAATAATATTTCTTCTTCAGTTATCTAATTTCATCTCTATTTTGATAAAAAAGTAACACATTTATTATGACAATTTATTTTTCTGATCCATTTTCTATTAAAAAAAAAAAAGGTTAACACGATCATGAAGAAGAGACATTCTATCTTTAATAAAACGCCTAATTCAGGTCTCAACATGCTGGCCAGTGAATGCCTGAATACTGCCAACACCCAGCGGCCTTCTGGCAGCACAGGGCCTTCTAAAAGCTGTTCTCTGGCAATAGTCTTTCACGCAAGCACTAATTTTATTATAGCTAGTTTATGATTTTCCCTTATTTCCCTGCTATTTTTAAACATGGGGCTGTAACAGGAGGCAGCCAGAGGCTCAGGAGATGAAGGAACCATTACACAGTGTTGGGCCTCTGTGGTATCAGTGGCCTTTGGAAGCTAAGGACTCAAACGCAATGCCAAAGAGTCTTTGAACACAGGGTCCCTCACAGGAACTCTGCCCAACAAGAAACACATTGCTTCGCTCACTGAATTTTCCTTTTAATTTCTGCTTTCAAGTCCTTGTGGTCTCTCAACACTCTCCTCGGTTTTGCTCTTTTAAAGTTATTTTTGCACGTTGCTCATTCTAGCCAGACCTATTTAGCTACATTTGACAACCCTGTCTTGGGGAATGAGTTTTTGACATTTTGCATAATGTACCAGTAGTGATTTCTGTAACCCAATAAAACAGCAAATGATGTATGCAAGACCTTGCATGAAGAAATACCAAATTTACTTCTTGTCTGTCTATATGTAACTTTGGGATGCAAGCATTCAGAAAGACTGGCTCTGAATTTATGCTAATTAGAAAAAAATGTGAAGAAGTAGAATGGATTTCAAGGATGGTTTATTGGGAAAAAGAAAGACATTTATGAAATGGTAGGAGGAAAACCATGTGTTTTTCTTAGAAACATACTTTTAATAACTAAGATAAGCAGAGGTCTCACATAGGAAAGTGATAATTAAATGCCCTAGGCCCAAACTGCACCATTATCAAAAATAAGGGGGAAAAGTTCAAGATACAGCCCAAGTTGCACATTTATAAATACCAAAGCACCATGACTTTAAGCTAGAAAAAAATACAGGTGGAAGAGTAAGGACCAATCAATGACAAGAACAGTGAGTTGTGAGTCAGAGGGGTTGCAGACTAGTCCAAATCTACTTCTAATCTGCCCCAGAGACAACCCAGGGTTACATTTACTTCAAAACAAAATAGAGAAAGATGAGAAAAGTCATAAGCACATAAAAGTATGGTTCTAGCAATACTATTAAACAGTATGAATCTTTGGAGCGGACACTGCCTAGCAAATATACTTTGTATGAAGAAGGTAAAAGCCCAAAGTGACACTATAATTCCTCGGACAGAGATCCATAATATTGCACAGGAGGTGATGAACAAAACCATCCCAAAGAAAAAGAAAAGCAAGAAGGCAAAGTGGTTATCTGAGGAGGCTTTACGAACAGTGAAAGAATGAAGAGAAGTGAAAAGCAAGGGAGAGAGGGAAAGGTACATCCAATTAAACGCAGAGTTTCAAAGAATACCTAGAAGAGATAAGAAGGACTTCTTCAATGAACAGTGTTCCATAATGGAAGAAAACAACAAAAGGGGAAATATTAGAGATCTCTTGAGGAAAACTGGAAATATCAAGGGAGCATTCCACCCAAAGATGGGTACAATAAAGCAGAAAAATGGTAGAGACCTAGCAGATGCTGAAGAGATCAAGAAGAGATGGAAAGAATACATAGAAGAACTGTATTAAAAAAAGATCTTAATGAACCAGATTACTACACCCAGAGCCAGACATTCTAGAGTGCGAAGTCAAGTGGGCCTTAAGAAGCACTGCTGTTAATAAAGCCAGTGGATGTGACAAAATGTCAGCAGAACCAGCCAAATCCCTAAAGGAGGGTGCCATCAAGGTTCTGCATTCATTATGTCAGCAAATCTGGAAGACCCAGCAGTGGCCACAAACTGGAAAACATCAATCCTCATCCCAATTCCCAAGAAGGGTAATGCCAAAGAATGTGCTAACCATCGCACAACTGCACTCATCTTGCATGCTAATACGGTCATGTTTAAAATCTTTCATGCCAAGCTTCAGCATCATGCGAATCAAGAACTTCCAGATGTCCAAGCTGGATTTAGAAAAGAGGAACTAGAGATCAAATTGCCAACATTCACTGGATTATAGAAAAAGCAAGAGAACTTTAAGAAAACATCTAACTCTGTTTCACTGACTACACTAAAGCATAGATCATGTAGATCATGACAAATTGTGGAAAGCTCTTAGAGAGATGGGAATACCAGACCATCTTACCTGTCTCCTGAGAAACCTGTATGTGGGTCAAGAAGCAATAGTTAGAACCTTGTATGGAACAACTGATTGGTTCAAGATGGAGAAAGGAGTACGACAGGGCTATCTGTTGTCACCCTGTTTGTTTAACCTATACACTGAGTACATGATGAGAAATGCCAGGCTGGATGAGTTACAAGCTGGAATCACGACAGTCAGGAAAAACATCATCAACCTTATATATGTGGATGATAATACTCTAATGGCAGAAGGTGAAGAGGAACTAAAAAACCTCTTGATGAGGGTGAAGGAGAGAGTAAGAACCGGCTTAAGACTAAATATTAAAAAACCTAAGATCATGGCATCCAGCCCCATTATTGCATGGCAAACAGAAGGGGAAAAGGTGGAAGCAGTGACAGATTTCCTCTTCTTGGGCTCTAAAGTCACTATGGATGGTGACTGCAGTCAGGAAATCAGAAGACGATTGCTTCTTGGCAGGAAAGCTATGACAAACCTAGACAGTGTGTTGAAAAGCAGAGACATTACTCTGCCAACAAAGGCTCGTATAGTCAAGGCTATGGTCTTCCCAGAGGCCATGTAGGGTTGTGAGAGCTGGAACATAAAGAAGGCAGAATACCAAAGAATTGATGCCTTTGAACTGCAGTGCTAGAGAAGACTTCTCAAAGTCCCTTGGACAGCAAGGAAATCAAACCAGTCAATCCTAAAGGAAATCAACCCTGAATATTCACTGGAAGGACTGACACTGAACCTGAAGCTCCAGTATTTTGGTCATCTGATGCGAACAGACAACTCACTAGAAAAGTCCCTGATGCTGGGAAAGATCAAGGGCAGAAGGAGAAGAGGGCAACAGAGGATGAGATGGCTGGATGGCATCACAGATGCAATGAACATGAACTTGGGCAAACTCCAAGAAATGGTAAGGGACAGGGAGGCCTGGCGTGCTGCAGTCCACGGGCTTTCAAAGAGTCAGATATGACTGGGAGATTCAACAACAACAACAATGAAGAAGGTAAAAGCTCAAAGTGACACTAGAATTCTGTCTCAGACTGTCATCAATTACAGATTACACTTTGTCATTAAAAACAAAAGACTCTAAAGTAGCTTTCATATGTACAGAGGTCAAACACTAAGCAGAATTTATTTCCCATTAATGTCCTTTTCTATTTACCTATTTCCATCACCTGTGTTTCATTTCCTAACACAAAAACTAAAAAGGCAAACAGATATGCAACCCAGATGCTACCTTAACACATCCTTGTAGGGCAGGTGATCAAACTTTGTTATTGTAAAGCCACTGTCAACAGCTCCACTGTGGGACCCATAAACTAGATCAAACTTCAGCCAGTCAGATCCATCCATTCTCCAGCGTATCCTCTGAATTTACAAGTAAGTTTATCTTCTGTAAGAGTAGCTATTAACTTGACTGATAAATAAGATTAAGATTATTCAAATCTTTTAGAATGTTCTAGAAGCAAACTGCAAAAGTCCAAAACAATACTTTGGTTTACCACCCATTGATTATATGTTCCACAGTCATATATACCTATTCTTCTCTGGCATAACCTCGAGCTATCATAGTTAATAAATACTCCTTATAGCATGATAGATGGGCATGATCTGGTAATGTTCTTTATGAATTATCCACTCTAGATTGGAAAAAAATTCATTTTACATGTAGAGTATAACAAAAGGGGTAAAAGAACTTTAGAGGTTTAAATGTGGGTGGTTTGAGTAGCCCAGATAGGGCTTCATGGATGTGCCTGCAATTTGACAATATTATTACAACTTCAAAATGTAAGCTCTTTTCTCATAATATGAAGCACAATCATCACTCAACCAGGCCAAGGTTGAGTTGATTTTATAGAATGCTTGTTAGACATGGTTTATGACCTCAGGAAGTGAGTAAAAGACACAAATACTGTATTACCTACCAGTGATGCAGTGTAAAATTCAATGGACTATAAGTAGGGAGTCCCTGATATAAGAACAGGGCTTCTTATATGGGCTGTGTGTCCTTTGATAGGTCTTTCTGTCTCAGGGCCCTCACCATTTCAGCTATAAAATGAAGACAAGTTACTCTTTAACATTTTTGTTTGATCCAAAAGTTGTGATTCTAAATAAACAAACATCAGTAATCTAAATATTCACTAGTAAAGAGTACATAATAAACTACTTCCAGTCATGACAGACCAATTTGTAGCTAAAGAGTTCACTTGTCAAGAACAACTAGGAAAAAATGGATTTAAAAAAACATTTAAAGTCATTTAAAAAAATAACTGAAATTACAAATGTAATATGTAGGCTTAACAGCAAGTCAGAGCTAAAGAGAAGATATTTGTGATCATGAATAGAGCATAGTAAAAAATATCTAGGCTGAAACACACAGAGATAAAAATTTCCCAAAGATAGAAAATGCAGTATAAAGAATTAGAGACAAATGGAACATTATGAAAAGGTATAAGTTATATACAACTGAACTCCTAGCAGGAAGACAGAAAAAAATGGAGTGGAAGAAATATTTGAAGGGATGATAGCCGAGACTATTCCAACACTGATGAAAGCATCAAGCCACAAATTTAAGCAGCCCTATAAACTTCATACAGGATAACTAAAAAGCAAATCACATCTAGGCAATGTAATAGTAAAAGTGCTAACAGTCAAAGACAAAAGGAAAAAGCAAGAAGAGGGAGGAAAAAAGACGTCTTCAAAGGATCAACAGTAACACTGAGATAGACTTTTCAATAGAAAGAATGGAAGTAAACAAGATGAACAGTGCATATATTCACATAATAGAATACTATGTAGAAATGAGAATATATATTACTGCTATAGGTATCAACAATAATGAATCTAAAAAATACCATATTCAGCAATAGAAGCTAAGCACAAAGAATATATTTTGTGAATCCATTTTATAAAGTTCAAAAACAAGAGAAACTAACCTACACTATTATGTGACTTAACCTACACTATTAAGTCAGGATAGTGGTTATCCTTTGGAGGTGGTTAATACTAGAAGGAGATGAGACTGGGTTGTTGATAACATTCTAGTTTCTCATTTGTTTACTTTGTGAAAATTCATTTTAAAAATGATTTGTGAACTTTTCTGTGTGCATGCTATATTTCAAAGAAGTTTATTAAGTAACACATGAATGGATAACAGCAGTCTTTAAACTGCAAGTTCATTTCACAATGATTTCATATACAACTTTCTTCCGTTTTATTTTTTTGCATGTGTGCTCAGTTCAGTTCAGTTCAGTTCAGTCACTCAGTCGTGTCCGACTCTTTGCAACCCCATGAATTGCAGCACGCCAGGCCTCCCTGTCCATCACCAACTCCCGGAGTTCACTCAGACTCACATCCATTGAGTCAGTGATGCCATCCAGCCATCTCATCCTCAGTCGTCCCCTTCTCCACCTGCCCCCAATCACTCCCAGCATCACAGTCTTTTCCAATGAGTCAACTCTTTGCATGAGGTGGCCAAAGTACTGGAGTTTCAGCTTTAGCATCATTCCTTCCAAAGAAATCCCAGGGCTGATCTCTTTCAGAATGGACTGGTTGGATCTCCTTGCAGTCCAAGGGACTCTCAAGAGTCTTCTCCAACACCACAGTTCAAAAGCATCAATTCTTCGGCACTCAGCCTTCTTCACAGTCCAACTCTCACATCCATACATGACCACTGGAAAAACCATAGCCTTGACTAGACGGACCTTAGTCGGCAAAGTAATGTCTCTGCTTTTGAATATACTATCTAGGTTGGTCATAACTTTTCTTAAAAGGAGTAAGCATCTTTTAATTTCATGGCTGCAGTCACCATCTGCAGTGATTTTGGAGCCCAAAAAAGAAAGTCTGACACTGTTTCCCCATCTATTTCCCATGAAGTGATGGGATCAGATGCCATGATCTTTGTTTTCTGAATGTTGAGCTTTAAGCCAACTTTTTCACTCTCTACTTTCACTTTCATCAAGAGGTTTTTGAGTTCCTTTTCACTTTCTGCCATAAGGGTGGTGTCATCTGCATATCTGAGGTTATTGATATTTCTCCCGGCAATCTGGATTCCAGCTTGTGCTTCTTCTAGTCCAGCGTTTCTCATGATGTACTCTGCATAGAAGTTAAACAAGCAGGGTGACAATATACAGCCTTGACGCACTCCTTTTCCTATTTGGAACCAGTCTGTTGTTCCATGTCCACTTCTAACTGTTGCTTCCTGACCTGCATACAGATTTCTCAAGAGGCAGGTCAGGTGGTCTGGTATTCCCATCTCTTTCAGAATTTTCCACAGTGTATTGTGATCCACACAGTCAAAGGCTTTGGCATAGTCAATAAAGCAGAAATAGATGTTTTTCTGGAACTCTCTTGCTTTTTCCATGATCCAGCGGATGTTGGCAATTTGATCTCTGGTTCCTCTGCCTTTTCTAAAACCAGCTTGAACATCAGGAAGTTCACGGTTCATGTATTGCTGAAGCCGGGCTTGGAGAATTTTGAGCATTACTTTACTAGCGTGTGAGATGAGTGCACGTGTGCTCAGTCGTGTCCAACTCTTGGCAACTCCATGGACGGCAGACCGCCAGACTCCTCTGTCCATGGAATTTTCCAGGCAAGAATACTGCAGTGGGTTTCTATTTCTTCCTCCAGGGTCCTCCTTTTTACTCACTGCTTAATATATCTTCAAATTACCCCATTTGAGGGGTTCAAAGACTCTCAAGAATGACACAGTCTTAAAAATAGAAGCTTCAGTTTATAGAGAGTCCCTTGGACTGCAAGGAGATCCAACCAGTCCATTCTAAAGGAGATCAATCCTGGGTGTTCATTGGAAGGACTGATGCTGAAGCTGAAACTCCAATACTCTGGCCACCTGATGCGAAGAGCTGACTCATTTGAAAAGACCCTGATGCTGGGAAAGATTGAGGGCAGGAGGAGAAGGGGACAACAGAGGATGAGATGGTTGGATGGCATCACCAACTCAATGGATATGGGTTTGGGTAGACTCCAGGAGTTGGAGGCCTGGTGTGTTGTGGTTCACTGGGTCGCAAAGAGTCGGACATGACTGAGTGACTGAACTGAACTGATAGCTTATGAAGTAACTAAGGTATTCACGGCCAGGCTGGGAATTTGATCACAAAAAAAATATCTGCTTCGATAAGGAACGAATTTTAAACATAAGCAAAACAAAAAGTATTTAAAGAGGGGAAGAATTGTTTATTAAGAGTAATGAGAGAGAGAGAATGGAGCGCAGAAGAGGCTAGTAAGGAGCATTAGGAAATGAGTAACTTGATAAGATGGTTCTGAAGGAAGAAACAGACGGGGCTGGACTCCGTCTTAGGCCAGGCTGTGAACATTAGGCTACACGCACGGTCACCCTCCCAATGGACTCTGAACTTTGTGCCCGGTGTCTATAGAAATGGCATACCAATGGAAAACCAGACCCCCCAATAAAAGAGCCTCAGGACTTGGACCTGGACTCTCCGTTGCCTAAAAGAATATGCTAATTATCTCTGTAACAGAACAAAGTCGTAAATTCCATTATGTTTATCGGGATACGACTACAGTCCTATTGATAAATGTCCACTGTTTATCTAGTCTTGTGACACACGAATCATGGGTTAACTTTGATCGTATCTCTTTTTTACCTTGTCCAGACTAGTTTCAAGGAATCTGGGGAGGTGGGTTTGAGCAAGTACACTTTGGGTATATAAGGTTTTCACAAAAACTGGTCTGGTTCCTTGGCTAAGAGGAGACTCTGCCTTGGCCCCACCAGTGTAATAAACTGCGCTCCACTATCTGCATTGTCCTTCTGAGTGAGTTTGTTTCCCGGAACATGTGGCTACAACAGTTCAAGAAAACATAGTATCTTAAACTTCACAGTAAGGGATCCATTTGTGATACATGTGAACACTTATCAATCACTAGGAGAACAAGAACTGTAAAACAGGGTAGACTATTTAGGATACATTATGTATTTGTATAAGAAATTCTACATTTCTAGACGAACTTACAGAGAATCCATCAATCTGGTGTAAAAGCTTTGGCAAAGGCCTTCCCCACCTCATGTTATATTTCACTTGGAACAAAGAGAGGGCCCTTAAAATATTAATAAATTCCCACCACCACAGTAAGTTTGCCTAAAGCAATAAAATCAGTACGTGGTTTGTGATACAGACTGTTAATAAAGCAGTCTTACTGATTTGGCAGTTCTTTTTTCCTAATCATTTTCTTACAAGACCTCAAATGCAGTAAAAGTGGCTTTATAACTGAACAATGTTAGAAACCAGAAACCCAATACAGGCTTTACAGGTACTGAATATTCTTCCATTCCAATAATTTAGTAAAGGAAACCCTTATCAGACTCTGCTAAGCTTTGGGAAAGAGTCACTGCTAGAAATATTCATACTTGACCTTATAATTGTTCTTATATGAAAATGCCCTTTTCTTCTTCTCTATGAAAGAAAGCACTCCAGCTGCTTTTTAGAGACAGTAAAGGTACGTCCCAGGTGGCCTAGTGGTTAAAGAACCCGCCAATGCAGGAGACATAAGAGATGCAGGTTCAGTCCCTGGGTCAGAAAGATCCCCTGGAGGAGGAAATGGCAACTCACTCCAGTATTCCTGCCTGGAGAATCCCACAGACAGAGGGGCCTAGCAGGCTACAGTCACCAGGAGTCAGACACGACTGAAGCGACTGAGTACAGCATGCACAGAGGTATTCTGCACTAGAGCAAAAGGTAACAGGTTTTTAATCTATTGGGGGTGAACAGGAAACTTAAAAATAAATTTTTTTTTTCAAATTAGACTGTCTACCACTCTACTCTCTTATAATACTGAGATGGTGAAAACATTAAATAGATGGGGTATAAGGTGGGAGCCAGAAAATTTGGTCTGGAAAGGCTGGCCATGTGCTTCAGATCCTCTAGCTGAAGCAGCACTGGACTGCAGCAAAGCAAAGAAGCTGATACTCAGAAAGTAACAGGTTTCAGAGGACGGTTTCATTGATGGCTAAGAAATTAACAAAATACAGAGTGCTTTTATTACAGGAACACTTCAAATGTATCAGCACGCAAATCTTGGTTAGCCTAAGCCACTGGGATCAAGCTATAAAGTATCAAAGGAAAAATAAGTAATTCACTGATTTGGATTCAGGAAAGAGAGAGATCTTAACTGGTAATAAGATTTCACTGGATAAATAGGCAAAGCGAGGATACCATCAAGTATACACAGTAACCAGAACTTCTCTAACAGCTTTTGTGGCTAGAGGAGGAGGATGAAGATGATGAGGATGGTGGTGGCAACTCCTGCAGCTTACCAACTGACCACATGCTGTATGCTAAAAACTGTGATAAACGTTTTATTGTGTATTATCCCTATTTTAGGCTTTGGGATACTGAAGCTTAAAGAAATGTAAGTAATGTACTCAACGTCATATAACCAGGTAAATGTCAGAGTGAGAACCCAACTGAACAGACATTCAGTCTTAATCAGATTCTGCTCATAATTTTGATCAGCATAGTCAATTCCTTCTGTGCTGAACATCTTTGGAGAATTTGGGAATGCTTATTGTCTTAAGGAGTTATTCATCCTGTAACCATTATTGCCCACAATTTGTCTAGTGAAAGTGAAGTTGCTCCGTCGTGTCCGACTCATTGCGATTCCATGGACTGTAGCTCGCCAGGCTCCTCCGCCCGTGGGATTACCCAGGCAAGAGTACTGGAGTGGGTTGCCATTTCCTTCTCCAGGTTTGTCTAGTAAAACCTCCTAAAAGATATAGTTAAAGTAAAAATTGAGGCTTAACTAATTACCACAAATTCTAAATAGAATCAGTTGAATCAAATGGTTAATTAGTGAAGTGCTGTAGGAGACCAAAATGGTAAAAAAAAAAAAAAAAAAAAAGATTCTTAGGACTCTCAACCTCTTATCCTTCAGGAAAGGCCCAACGACATGCTGTAATATACCTCCAGAAACCAGCAGACACCTGGCTAGTGAGTCTGCAAGAGAATGTAGATTAAGGAATAAAAGCAGCAAGTAATTCAATGGTGATTTCTTTGGGAGTGATTTCTCTGTAGAAATGGAGAACTTTGAGATTCATGTGTTTTATGATAATTAGAGAAAAGTGCTTTTATTCAGGGGGAATAAAAGATTCTGATTACTGCTTTGAGAACT
Source organism: Budorcas taxicolor (assembly GCF_023091745.1). NCBI lineage: Eukaryota > Metazoa > Chordata > Mammalia > Artiodactyla > Bovidae > Budorcas > Budorcas taxicolor. The sequence goes on from NC_068926.1 coordinate 67,845,089, forward strand.
GATGTTTTTTTCTCCCAATAGTGAACTAAAGTTGAAAATAAGAAAGGATTCCTAATTTGGATCATCTGTACCAGTGGAGGGGAAGGGTATTGTATTACAATCTATTTTCATCAGATTTTAATTGTTCTAACCCACAATAACATAAAATTAAACAAATCTCAGTGATGTCCTTACAAAATTAAAATGGACTGCAGGAAATTACAGTTTTTGTTGTTGTTTTTGTTTTGGAAATTACCTTTTTAAAAACTGGACACACAGGATAAAAATTCATCTCAGCCAGGATTAATGAATGATTTGTACCAAAATTCTATTCCAATGTGTCCTAGCAGAACACCCTTCATGTTGTATTCCAAGGCTGTGATTCTAACACTTAATTGTCTGTGTGGCCTAAAGAAAAATCATTCATACTCTTTAAGTGTTCATTTTCTCATCTATAAAAGAGAAATAGGATCAGTAACTTGCTTCACTTCCTAAAGTTTCCATGGTCCCTAGAACAGATAAATCCAAAGGTAAAAATCAAGTAAGTGCAAGTTAATCTGGCAGCTATCCTGTCAGGATAGTTCACCATCATCCTGGAAAGACAGCATCTCAGCGCCACACACTGTCAGAGTACCTTCAGGAACCACAGCACTCACACTCCTCTCAGCCCTCACATGGCACTGCAGTCTCCTCTATGTCAGAGTCTACCTGTCTCTGAGTCCTTTGACTCTTTATGCTTGCATCTCTCAGCTCTCATGGGAAGTATATGCAGTATATGCATAACCAAGCAAAAGGCTTTTGGTATAGCCCAGGGAGCCTGTCTCTCTGTGAACTTACTCAACTATATCAAGCAATACAAAAATCCATTCTGGAAACCTAAAAACATGCTCTGGGGTTTTGTGACAAGAAAATACTATATAAGGCAACAAGAAATGTATTTGGAAATAGTAAACATTAATCACATATATATATAATAATTAGTTATCATTGATAATCATTTCAAATAACTAGGACTCAGTTAACATTCTACAAATTGTATCATTATACAGAAGATACTTGACAAATTTAGGACCCTTAGAAGTAAACTGCCACACAATGACCAAAAAAAAAAAAACTATTCCTAAATATAACAGCTTTAAGCAATTTACTGTTGATCTTAGGCCAAGTCACTTCATTTCTATAGGCTTCCTATTCCTTAAGATAAAAGAGAGGACTAGATCTGGTGATTTTTAGTAAATGATATAAAGTACTTTTTTCGTGGGGCCTATATCTTAGTCCCTGCCCTATTCTATCTCCTTTTGCGACAGAGGAAGAGGTGGCTCCCCATAGACAGTGCTGCAAGAAGAGGCCACTGGCCATGCAGTCAAGGTGAGCACGCCCAACCTCACTGATGCAGGATGATACCACCACTCCCTCCTTCCACTCAGACCAAAGATCCTTCTACTTTATTTAGTTTTCCTTAATCTAAAATAACCATATGTGGCTAATGGCTACTGCCTTGGGCAATATGACTCTAAAAGTCATCTGATCTGATCTTTCTGTTTACAGACGGTGAACCAGCAACCAAGAGTTTCCAGAAGAGGTCTGTCCATGATACATAGCTGCTGGTGGCAAAACCAGGACTCAAACTGAGATCTCCCAATTCTAGTCTGAAACTCCTGCTACCCTGAAGAGAAAGAGAATGCAAAGTGTTATAGCTGGAAGAGGACAACCAAAAATATAATGGATGAGTGATGATAAATCAAACTTGAAAAAATTATAGCCAGAAAAAATGGAAAAGCTGAGGGCACAAAGATTTGCAAACACATCATACGTTACATATACATACACACATATTCACTGGGTGTGCCGATTTCTTTTGATGTAATAACTATTTTGCCAGGAGGAGAAAAAGAGCTTTTAATAACTCATTACAGGCCCAAAAGGTCTGACTTAGCCAATTTACACAAAGAGCACAATCAAGAAATTGATGTCTTATCTCCATTCTCCACCAAACGTCTACTTTCCAAGTCCTACAGTCTTCAGTGATTTGCTGAGTTACAGCTTAATGCTCTTATTTGTTTCTCAAAAGCCTGTAAGATACACACATCACTGGCAAGGTTGCCAAGTATTCGCCTCCTGAACTTAATATTCCCTCTGAGGATATGGCTCTCTGCTAAAATGGAATGCTTTTCACCTTTTAACCCACTCTCCTGTACTACTGAAAGTAAAATTATTACCTCTCTGCATTCCTTCTTTGTCTGTCTCTCTCAAACACATGCCACCCCCCGCCCCACAAACCTTTGCATGGATCTCACACTAGGGCTACTAATATACTAATATACACAGTGTAGAAAATGTCTGCAAAAAGGTCCAAGAAAAACAGCATTGTTTTCAGAGAAAGTGCTGTTCAGGATGATGTCATAAAAAATCTTCTAATTAATTTCCTGTAGTTACATCCTGAAAGAAATCCAGAAGGCTCAATCTTCTCACAAAGTCAAGTGGCCTCTTTGGGGAGACACTAACTGTTCCTGTGAACCCACAGGTGTCATAAGCTGATAAGGATTACAATTTACCTTTAATCTTCAAAATCACAAACAGTGAAATTTCATTCTAAAAGATCTTTAATGTGGGAGGCATTATGAAAATATAAAAAGTATCCTCATTAAATGTATATTTCAGATTTTAGTTACTGACAGCAAAGAAAAAAAATGAGTAAAGGTATCAATATTAGGTATCAATATTCCTAAACCCAGTAATCTCCTGGGCTTCATAAAGTTCCCTCTCCAGATCTGAGTGAACAAAGACCAGCATTTACAAGAGCCAAGGAGAGAACACACTGTACCCACTGCACAGCCTCAGTGCTCTTCCTTCAGGCGACAAGCATTCACCAGTACAGGGCTGGAACACTGCAGGAGGTCTGCCAGATTTGCACTCCTTGAGGGCAGGAGTAATAGCAGATTCAGCTTTACACCCAAAGGTATTATAGCACTGGGCACCCAGTAATCACCTGGTAAGCATGCTTTGAATGAATTAATTAATAAATGAGATAATCAATATAAGTAAGTTATCCTTTCCCCCCAGAAGCTGCCAGTTAATAATGTCAGAAGACCGTATTACAAACAAATAATCAATAAACACCATAACTGAGGTATCACTAAGGGCTACCGTCTGCCAAACAATTTGAAAAAAATCTAAAAATTAATGTGACGTGCTAATGGGTTTAAAATATCCCCTGCAGTGATCATTGGGGAAACTCTTTTAACTTAAAGTATGTATTAATACCTGTTGATCCAGCAATCCCACTTGTCACACACTACTCTCATCCTAAATGTATATAAAAAGACTTGTAAAAGGTCTTTTCTCCTGCAGCCATGTTTGTAAAAGGAAAAACAAACCTCCCTGAACATTCCACCAGCAGATGAATGGCATATTCATAATACATATACTACAAAGAAGTTCAAAAGAACACGGTTGATCTGTATGTTCTAACATGAAAAGAGGTTCAAGACTATTAAGTGAAAAAATCATTTGGAAAACAGTATCATATTCCCATCCAGAAAAACAAAGCTGTAATAGAAAATAGCTAGAGCCATGGTGTATAATACAAGCATAATAATTTAAACTTTCTAGCAACCACAGAAAAAGATAAAAGAAAAAGAAAATTAACTTTAATAACATTTTATTTAACTCAGTGTATCTAAAGTATTATCACTATATTGCCATCAATATGCAAACTTAGTAATGAAATACTCAACATTCTTTTTTCATTCTAAGCCTTCAAAGTCCAGTGCGTATTTTGCATTTATGGCACATCTCAGTTGAAAGCACACACATTTTAAATGCTCAACAGCCACAGGTATCAGTGGCTACCAAAGCAGATGGCATAGGTCTAAATGCTACACTTCAAACTGGTAACAGTGATCACTTCTGGAATGGATTGTGTTTTAATCTTTTACATCAATAACTAACTCATATATTACTTATGTAATGGTAAAAACACAATAGCAAAAAACCAAGCAGTATGGGAAAATGGGTGGCTGAACAAACATACCTATTCCAAGGGTTAATGAACATCCAGCTAGAAAAGGGGGGACCAGGGAAAAATAAAATGTAACAATATCATTTATAATAACACACCCAGGTGTGTGCATGCATACATATACACACACACACAAAACCTAAGGCTAAAACTAAAGAAAGATATACAATAGTTCTATATTGAAAACTATAAAACATTGCTGGAAGAGATTTTATAAGACCTAATAAATGAAGAAACATACCATGTCCATGGACTATGAAATTCAAATATATTTATAGATTCAATGCTATCCCAATCAAAATTTCAGCAGGATGTTTGAGTGAAGGGAGGGGGGACTATAAGCTGATTCTAAGACATATATATGTTTTATATATTTATGTGCTGTATGCTTAGTCATGCAGTCATGTTGGACTCTTTGAGGCCCCATGGACTGTAGCCCACCAGGCTCCTCTGTCCATGACATTTTCCAGGAAAAAATACTGGAGTGGGTTGCCATTTCCTCCTCCAGGGGATCTTCCTGACCCAGGGATTGAACCTGCATCTCCTGTGTCTCCTATACTTGCAGGCAGATTCTTTACCCTTGAGCCACTTGACATATATATGAATGTAAAGAACCTGGAATGGCCAAAATAATTTTGAGGAACAAAGCTGTAAGAATTTCTAGAGTTAATAACAAGCTATAGTAATTAAGTAATATGCTACTGTCATAAAGATAGACTAACAGATCAATAGCGCACAGTACCTTGTCTCTGACAAAAGTGGCACACAGCGCAATCCTGTGAATACACGGTGCTGGGTCAACTGGGTATTCATATTGGGGGAACTGAAGTTTGATACCTGCGCCAACCCAAACACAAAAGTAAACTCCAGGTGGCAGCAGAGCAAAATGTAAAGGTAAGACAATAAAGCCTCACGACCTTGGGATACACAAACATTTTCTTAAACAGGACACAAAAGGCACTAACCATTAAAAAAAAAAAAGGATTGGTAAACTGGCTTTCACCAATATTTGTATAATATTGGATAGATAAGAACAGAAACTGAGAAAGAGCTTTAGTGAGCAGAGACAATTCAAACAAACCTGGATGACAGAAAACATTGCTGAGGTGTCAAGGAAAAGATCTATGCAGAGGGACCATAATAAGTAAAGACACAGAGGCTAAAGTATAAGGCACTTTTAACTAAGTGTGACAAATGGACTTATATGAACAGATTACAAGGTGTCTGACACACAGAGCAGTTGAAGAAAAGTTATAGAAGAAGATTATGGAGGAATCTGGACTTTATCTTAAAGGCAACAAAAAGTTGTCAAAGGCTTTTTAAGCAGGAAAATTACATGATCTGAAACGAATTTTAGAAGGGTAACTTAAAGAGCTCTGTCAATGATGGTTCAGAAAAAGAAGAAACTAGTATCAGGGGAGCTAAAACAGATTTCACAAATTAGAATACTTAGATAGTCCAGTGCGACAAGAGGTGTGCAGAGCTCCTAACAGTACTTTTTCTAAGAGTGTCCAGTTCACCTGACTATCTGGGGGAAAACAATTTTACACTACAATAAAAACTGATCTTATACAGGATATGCAACATTCATATGAATTATTTAAATGATAATGACAATGATAATGCCCATAATAATGCTTTTTTTGAATCCTTACTATGGCTCAGTAAGGAAATGGCAACCCACTCCAGTATACTTGCATGGAAAATTTCATGGACAGAGGAGCCTGACAGGCTACAGTCTATGGGATCACAAAGAGTTGGACACGACTGAGTGACTAACACAACAATCCCTTATATTGCTGATGATAAAACTTGGTACAACTACTTTGGAAAACTGGTAAAAATCATAATAAATCTGAACACATGCATGACCAAACATTTAACCGATGTTAAGTGCTAATGTTTTCCTAAAGATATATGTTTATAGTAACTTTTCCATAACAGCCAAAAATGGGAAACAACTCACATGTCCATCACACTTAGAAGAGTTATGTAAGTTTTAGGGACATACTAATAAGTGGCCAAGCCAACATTCAGTCCCAAGTCTGTCTAATAACTAAGTTCACACTCTTGGCCACTACACCATACTTGAAAAAAGTTAAATTCTTATGGCAGTAGCTTCAGGCTACAATCACAGATTCAGGTAGTAGACACCCTCTCTTCTTTGCTTGGAGGAGAGCACCTGTTAAAAAGTACAGAAAGTTCTGAGAGGAGGCTACTGCAACAGTCCAAACAAGATGATATGGCAGAAGGAAGGCACCAGAAAAGAGATTTCTTTTCTTTCTTTTTTTATTTTACTTTATTTTACTTTACAATACTGTATTGGTTTTGCCATATATCAACATGAACCCTCCACGGGTGTACACGTGTTCTTTTATAGAAAGAAGAGAACCCAGTAACAAATCAAACATGCAAGTGAGGTGGCTTGAGCAGGAGGACAAATGGTGACAGCAGAAGTCAGCACTGATCGAGGGCTAAGTCAGGCATATTAAACTGAAAACGGGTGTCCAGGATGTATTTGGATAAAGAAATATGAAGCCCAGGAGAGAAATCAGACTGATAAAAAATAAAACAAAAACTTCCAAGTCATCAGCATATGTGTATATCAGATTTCCTGAATAAAGAATAACATTTCTAAAACAATGTAACTCATGCACTCTTCTGACAATTAATATTAGCTCACAGGAAGGTCTCTGTGGCTACCTGAAATTTATTTTGCAACTGCTAACACAGATAGAAGGCTAGTTAGAATGAAAGTGCCTGCTCTCTCCTATTGAATATCTGAGAATAGTTGTACAAAAGAAAAACATACTGCTCTTTAAGGTAAGTGGACAGTGGTTTCAGGCTGCTTCTTGTTACTTGGTAAAACCTTAAAATGCATTATAGCAAAGATGTAAGAGGCAGAAAGATGCAGCTTGGTTTTCTCACCAGTCATAGTATTTAAGTGGTTAATCTCTGCTTCAAAAGGCAGCTTCCCGTACTTTATTTCAATATCAAAACAATGCAAAAGGAAGCCCAGGATATAATTCAAGGTCACAGACACAATGTAACAGGAGGATAATCATTAAAAAGTACATCCCCCAAACTTTTTATACTCAAAGGGTATGATTGCTTTGGGGGTAAGAGTTCTCAAAGTTCTAACCAGTGCAATAATTAAAAGAAAAGAAAAAGTAGGGGTATAACATAAGGATAGAAATGCACAAAACTATCATTATTTGCAAAAAGTCTGCATTACAAGAAAATCTAAGGAAATCAACAAAAAAACCATGAGGTATGATGAGAGAATTTTTGCATGGTCAATTATAAAATCTGCAAAGTAAACAGCTTTTCTATATGCCATTAGTAACTAATTTTAGGAAAGACACAATGAAAACATATCCCATTTCCAACAGTATATATTAAATATCTACACTCCCCAAAAATGTAGATCAGTGAGCGGTATAAAAGAGTAAATGAAAGAACAGACCAGGCTCTTAAATAGAAGATCAACCATTAAAACTACATCAATTTATCCATAACTAACATGTAAATTTAATAGTTTCAGTAAATACCACAATAGGAGAGTCTCCAAAATTTGACAAAATGATTTTAAAATTCATTTGGGGGGAGATGGAGAGACAAGAATATCCTAGACATTAAGAATAATAATGATGATATGGGATTTGTAGTATATGAAAAATATAGAGCCACAGTAAATAAAACTAGAACACAAATTGCCCAATAGCTCAGCAGAATGATATAGCAATGTCGAAAATCACATCAATATAAAATAACCAATATTGCAATAGAAAATAGTTTGAAAATTAAAAATCTTTATAAAAGAAAAATTTTTAAATAGTCAACCCAATAGCAAGCAGAGAAATATAAATCAAAAAATAACATACCACTTTTAAATACGAAGCTGACCTTTTAGTTTTAACAATAATGCCTACTGTTAGCTTTTATCCACTGTAGAACTGAAATAGATACAGCCCTTCTGAGAGCAATTTAGCAATACATATCAGAAGTCTTAATGTTCTAAGTAAGCCCATTTAAGCAAAGGAAATAACGAAGATATGTTCAAAGATTGATCTACAAACATGTTTTTCTGGATTTTACAACCAAACAATCTGAAACAAACTAAACATGTAACAGCGCATGTGTGCCGTCACTTGAGTCATGTCTGACTCTGTGCAATCTGATGGACTGTACTGGAGCCCACCAGGCTCCTCTGTCCATGGGAGCATACGGGAGGGGGGTGCCATGCCCTCCAGGGAATCTTCCCGACCCAGGGCTTGAACCCGTGTCTTTTACGTCTCCTGCATTGGCAGGTGGGTTCTTTACCACTAGTACCACCTGGGAAGCCTGTATAACACTAGGGAGATAGATTAAATACATGATGATAAAAGACCTTCATTTAATAAAATGAAGACCATTTAATAAAATGAAGAAATGTTTAAAATTAAGAGGAAAATGTTTTCATGTATAATATTTATGTAATTAGATACAACTAATATATATCACATTTTTAAAAAACCAAGAATCTGTGACTATATACATGATATGTATATAATAGAATGGTTGAAAATATCTGTTTTAGACCTCATATGCCAATTTCTACATCTCTCTCCGAGGCCAGCTTGAGTTCTGCCTGTTTCACAGAGCTTCCTCAAGTCTATATCACTTTCTGCCTCCTTGGGAAGGACAGAATCTTGGTAGTGAATTAGGATGCTTTCCTTTTTTAATACCTATCACAATCCTCTGCCCCTAATTAAGTCTTTCTAATCTATCCAATAATTGGGCTAATATATACATCTCAAAGGTTAGGAAAACAGGGTATAAACCCAGCTCTTGACATACTTACAGCTATCTGTCCCTACACTAAATGGCCCTATCTAGATACCTATACTATTTTAGTTTTTAAACCTGCCTTAACTTCTTAATGCTATCAGTGTATTTGTCTCTAGAAAGCTGAGCCCTGTTTTTCATCCTTTTAACATCAAGAAATCATATCATCTGGCTTATAAGGATTGCTTGTAAACTAAGAGTAAATAGGCAAAGAGAAAAGTGTGTAGGCAACTCTCTTGAGAATAAAACTGCCAAAATGTCATGGCCCTTGGTAGCTTTCCAAGGCTTTTATCTGATACTCATGGATGAGAGAGACTTTGTAGAAGTCCAGCATTCCCAAGGGGAGATTCCAGCATGCCACTGAAGTAAAGACTTTTTTTCTTCACCATTCCTTGCTAATACCTGACTGTGTTCTAGAGAAATGAAGATCCTGGGTCATTTAAATAATATAGTTAATCTCCATAATGTCCTACAGTGAAATTCTAAGATACAAATGTAACTAAACTTATTTCCCACCATATAGATTAATTCATAAATTTACTGTTGCCTCAGCTATTAACCTTCTCTTTCTCATTTATAATATTATATTACTATTACCATTTATGGAATTCCAGGTACCATGTTAGGTACTTTACATACATTATTTATAATCCTATCACAACTGTGTACAGAATGAATGGAATCAGCATTTTCTGAATAAGAAATAAGAGGCAAAGAGAAGTTAAACAATAACTTCCCCAAAATCCCCAAGCCAGGATGAATTGGAGCAGGCATTCAAATCTGGGTCTGTCTCCCGCCAAACCCCACCCTCTTTCCACTCTGCAGGGACCATCATGAGCATCTACTAGACAACAAGTCTCTAAGAATTTTACATTTCATTTATCTAGAAAAGACTAAGGTGATATTTCTCTGTCATTATAATTCAGCTCTCTTGATGAGACTGAATATGTCTCTATCACCAGAGTAAAAATCCACCAAAGAAACGGCGTGAAGGATTTGCAGCAATAATACTCCATCTCTGACAAAGCCTAATGTGTGCTTCCTTAATTTAATGGACATACCATACTGATACAGCTTTTGGCTAGTTTTACACATATCCACAGCACATGTGAAGAGCGTAAGAACACTGCATCTGACAAGCTATTAGATCCTGAGGTCAGAAGCCAAGTCTCATTTATCTTTATATCCCCAAGCCCTGTATGTGGCAGGTGTCCAACACCTCTTTGTTGATGAAAGCTAGAAGCAATGATTATCAACTTCTGAAAGTAATATATTAAGATGATTAAAACATTTTGAGCATCAAAAAAGAAAAATATCCCATGTTTCAAACAAACTGGTTTTGGTCTGCATGTAAACTTCCTACCTCTCGATCCTTGAGTTTCATGGCAAGCACCAACTGATGCCTGTGGTTAGTGAGAGCCTCTCGGTAATTTCCTTTGGAGAAGAATGCAGAGCCCAGGTTCCCATGAGCTCGGCATTCTCCTGTCTGGTCACCTGAATTGGGTTTAAAAAAAAAGAGAGAATATTCTCTAAGTTACAGCATTATTTATAATATATAAAGGCCATCTTAACTTGAGAGCCACAGGTTTACTAGTTAAAATTTCATCTGTCTTTTTTTTCTTCCTCTAAAAGACTCCATGTGGGAAGTTATGATCCTAGAAGTTAAACCTCTGGACAATCGTTATTGATGTTATAACATATAACTGCAGTCAGGGACACAAGTTTCCTGGAAATGAGAGGTCACTGCTTTGGTTCTGAACAACCATCATCTTGTTGGTTGACTCCAAGCCTATTATATGTTGCTTCTTTACAAGTATGCCAATGGAAGACTCACCACATCTCTTCTCTTACTGCAATCTTCCAAGTCCTTAAATAATCAATGTGATGATTATCATAAACAACCTTTTTTTTTTTTTTTTTTTAATGAGGAAATGGCAGCAGAGAGAGGTTGGGCAACTTGCCAAAAGTCACACAAGCCAGTAAGTAGCAGAGTCAAGATTCTAAACTCAGCAGTCTGGTTCCTCAGTCCACACTCCAAACCACTGCTCTGCACTGTCTACTCCAACAAAATGATGGCACATTCTTGTAGGCAAAAATGTAAATTTAAGTGAAAGATCCCACAAATACTACCATCTGAGATATTATATCAGTGAGCCCGTATCTCTGAGAAGGCAATGTGTATGTTCATCCATATCATTTGTCCTTTTGGAACCTTGATACCTTGTTAAATGAAAAGTCCTAAAGACTTGAGTACTCTCAAACACGGAATGTTCTAGAGGTAGAATCACTTTTCACTGCACATGCTTTCATTGCACATTTCAATCCCATTCACGTCAGGTTAATCTGTTTTCTTCATTTCCTTTCTGCACTCAAATAAAGGAGAAAAACATACTCTACCTAAGGTCTTGGCTACATCCAAGTCCTGCTGCATGTATCCAGTGCTCTTCTCTGTGTTCCCGAGAGACCAGTAAGCACTGCTCAGTGCGGAGAAAACGGAGCCTCTCAGCTTGAGGCTGCAGGTGCCAATCTTCAGAGCGGCTTCTAAGACAACCACAGAGGCCCCGTGATGGCCAGCTGTCAGGAGCTCCTGCCCAACCACAGAGACAACCACAAAGGGGCTCTTGTCCAGTTTCATTTTCTGAAGCTGCTGATAAGTGGGCTCGAGGGAGTCTGAAGAAAAACAAAAGAAAACAGAGAATGTAGGAGAATACACAAAACAACCCTTTCTAATACGCTCTAGAAACAACGGTTTCTCAAACTTTCTATGGTCCATTTCAGGTACAAACCCTTCAAGCTTTTCATCCAGCTACAGCCTCACTGTCCACTCATTCACATGACTGGACAACACCATCAGTCCAGCAATTTCCTTACTTCAATCTCACAGGCGTACGCCACACTCATCCTCTCTTCTGGTCTTTCTTTGATTAGGACCCATCACTTTCCCTGAATAGTTCTCTCTTCTCTGACCTTCTGACCTCTCAAAGTACCACAGGTACATCACTCAAGTCCCACCGCTACCATATCCAAGCAGACCTCAGAGATGCTGTGGGTCTGCCTCCAGACCATTGCAACAGAGCGAATGTCACAATAAAGCAAATCGCATGCAATGTTTGGCTTCCACGCATATCAAAGTTATGTCTACACTATACTGTAGTCTATTAGGTGAGCAATGGCATTGTGTCTGAAAAATCCCATTAATTAAAAATACTTTATTGCTAAAAAACACTAACCATTATTTGAGCCTTCAGTGATGCAGTAGCAACATCAAAATTAACAGATCACAGACCACCAGAACAAATACAACAATAATGAAAAAGTTTGAAATATTGCAAGAATTGTCAAAGTGTGACACAGAGACATGAAGTGAGCAAATGCTGTTAGAAAAATGGCACCAATAGACTCACTCAATGCAGGGTTGACGCAGACCTTCCATTTGTTAAAAAAAAAAAAAAGAAACAATATCTGTGAAGCACAATAAAGTGAAATGCACTAATATGAGGTATGCCTGTATTATCCCCAGGTCCTCCAGCCCACATTAATTTTTGTATCTAAACTTCTGATTTATTTTTACAGTTAGTATTGCAGTTTGGCCCTTAATCTTTTTAGAGATGTTTCACGTGTGTTAATTTTTAAAATATTTTCCAAGCTAAATCTGAAGACCACTATAGGACTGTTTAATACTTTATTATAAACCATTTCTATATAGGTGAAAGCTCCTAACACATCTGGCATTCAATGAATGAAATGTTTGTTAAACCTGAATCTGAACGACTGATTAATAAACTCTGTCCACCTTTTTTCCCTAGAAGATATAAAAGCAGCTCTCTCAACAAATAGCCATCATCCTCACTGGCAACCCAGTGTACCCTGCTGTTCCTGAGACTAGCATGACCACATAAAAAAGTACTATCAATTTCTATTGTGGTGACAAATGAAACCATAAAGAAATCATCTGAGTTTACTAAGGTAAGATGAAAAACAAAATTAATGTGTAGCTTGTTTTATTTTCATGTGGTGGAAAGGACATAGATTAGGGGTCAGGAAGCCACAAGGAGATTCTTTCCATCTGAAGCTAGGTTTCAAAGTGGATGACCTTTAAGCTCCTTCTTCCTCTTCTCCTCTTTTTTCCAAAGACAATCGCAGAGCTAATGACTATAACCCTACAGTGAGGTAGCACTTACAACACTTTTGTTGTTAGCTTCCCTGAAAGACTGTTTCACATTAGTTGTTCCACTGTGCCTATGTTAAAAGAAAAAAAAAAAAAAACTATTAAAAGGTTGGTCTCTTTAAATTGTGAATCTCTCAGCCAACAGTACTGCATTAAAATGTAATTTTTACAATTTATGACTTCAAATCTCCACTCACTATGGAGCTCTCCTCTGAATCAACATTACCACGGAAACCTCGAAACCTACTGGTGCCTAGAGCATTTTTTTCCCTTCAATCAGATCACTAAACAGAGAACAAAGAACATTTTTACACCTGTCAAGAGGCAAGCAGTGCACAAAACCAGTAAACCCTGGCTAACCAATAGGGTTAAACACAGGCAAAGAATCCAGGAATTGCTGGAACAGGAAAAGAACAATGCCATACTCAAACAACTGGGAGCAGAATTTTGGTGGTACCCACTGGACTCAGCAGCCAGTGATGAGCATATTAGCACACCACTGGCCAATCAGCTGGAGCAAAAATAACAACTTTAGAGCTGAAAAGAACTTGAAACCACCCTTTAATTAGAAATGAAGAATCTGAGTATTTAAGTAATTCATGCAAGGGCAGACAGCTTGGGACAGAGCCACAACAAGAGCCCATTGCAGGATTTTAAGTTCAGGCTCTCTGATACCATACCACACAACATTCTTAGTTGTCCATACAAGAAATCAATTAGAGCTGATTTTAAGTGGAGAAGAAAGGTACCAAGAGGCTACTGGGAAGGGGATGTGGGTTCAATCCCTGGTCAGGGAGCTAAGATTCCAAATGCCTTGCAGCCAAAAAACCAAAACATAAAACAAAAGCAATGATATAACAAATTCACTTAAGATTAAAAAAAAAAAACTGTATAGGCTGGATTAGGTGACTTATAAGGTTTCATCCCAACTCTACTATTCTACAATTCTAATTCGTATCCTACAATAAACTTAGGCTGTTAGCAAAAGGACTAATTGTGTGATTTTCTCAGGCTAGATGGAACAGAGATTTGGCAGCCTGTAAAGATATTTTTCTTTACAGAAATTATGCATAATACATAAAATATCCAATGTCAAAACAACTCCATAAGAATGTAAAAGTACTTTGCAACAATCACTGAACACTAGTTATGTGCTTTCAAAATGTAAAGGCTTTAAGAATTTAAGATAAACAAAGTTTTATTTCCTCACACTTGAAAAACTTGAAGGAATGTAGTATTCAATAAAAGCTAGTAACAGGCAAATAATCATACTCAGTTAAAAGATATGCTATATTTATTTCATCAGTACTGCATATTTATTCACCTATTAACATCTGTGATTTTGAGATTTATTATCCATGAACTCCCACTTCCTTAGTGGCTCAATGGTATAGAATCTGCCTGTCAATGCAGGAGATGTGGGTTCAGTCCTTGGGTAGAGAAGATCCCCTGGAGAAGGAAATAGTTATCTACTCCAATATTCTTGCCTGGGAAATCCCATGGACAGAGGAGACTGGCAGGCTACAGTTCACAGGGTTACGAAGAGTCAGACACGACTGAAACAACTAAACAACAGCAACAATCCATGAACTCAATGGCGCCTTACAATGGTTGGTTATTTCTATATCTGTGCTGTGCTTAGTTGGTCAGTCTGTTCGACTTTTTGTGACGCCATGAACTGTAGCCCACCAGGTTCCTCTGTCCATGGGGATTCTCCAGGCAAGAATAATAGAGTGGGTTGCCATGCCTGCCTCCAGGGGATCTTCCCAACCCAGGGATCGAACCCAGGTCTCCTGCATTGCAGGCAGATTCTTTACATTTGAGCCACCAGGGAAGTCCAATTCTATGTCTAAAAGTGAAGTGTTAGTCGCTCAGCTGTGTCTGACTCTGCGATCATGGACTATAGTCCACCAGGCTCCTCTGTTCACGGGATTCTCCAGGCAATAATACTGGAGTGGGTTGCCATGCCATTCTCCAGGGGATCTTCCTGATGAAGGGATCGAACCCAGGTCTCCCACACTGCAAGCAGATACTTTACTGTCTGAGCCATCTGGAGTTGATTTTCTTAATGATATGTAAAATAATGATACAACTTTCAATCCAGATTTCTCAGAACTGGTAGGATATGCTATGGGACCCCTGAGGAGAAGGTAGGCAGGTCCCAGGTAGGTCTGAGAATGCTTTCTGGAGGTAGTGATATCTGAACAGAAACTGGAGCTATGAGAAACCAGTGTTTCCCAGGAACTGCACGTAGTTTTAGCTGGGAGTATCTTAGTGATGAGACTAAAAGAGATAAGATCTTTTATACTAAAGCAGTTGGCCTTTATCCTGCAGGCAAAAGGGAAAATGTAGAATTATGAATAAGAGAATGACAGATCACATTTACATTGTAGAAAATTCATTCTGGAAGGAAAGTAAAAGCAGGGACTGGAAAGAAGCCTGGAAAGTCAGTTGGAGGAAAAGTCCTATATTTGCAATGACAAAGCAGATGGAAAATAAGAGATAAATTTAAGACATATTTAGAATTTTAAAAATCTACAGAATTGAGGAATAAATGTGTTAACAGGTACAATGCCTTATTCCAAAGTGATGATATTCTACTGACTGTCTCCTATGAATCATTCTTAAGGTAACTGAAATTGTACAGACTTCAATCTATCCCAGGTACTAAGAAGACATTCTGGAGCCTTCCATTTTATCTTTATAACATTTCATTACCATAAATGACTAAGAAGGCTTCAACTTTCCTAAAAACCTGGTGATATCACTACCAATTACTATTGGATACAATGTAACACTGAACTGCAAATTCAGAAGACGGGGGGGAAAAACAATATTGGAATGAATCTCCAGAACAGGGATCCAGAGAGAACAGCAACTGCTAACACATAAGAAGGCAAGCAAAGTGTAATGAGAGTAAAGTACTGCCCGTAAACAAAGTTTAGAGGTAAGGTTCATAATATTAACTTAATTTTAATTTCTATCTTTTCTTAAGCAAATTCCCTATAGAGGAAACTAAGTTAAAGATCACCGGGCATGTCACAAAAAGGACAAATACTGTGTGATTCCACTTACGGGAGGCACTTTGGGAGTCACCAGGAGCTGGGGTAGGGTGAGGAGGGAGGAGGAGTTATTGTTTAAACAGGTACAAAGTGTCAATCTGAGAGGATGAAAATCTGGAGACAGATGAAGGGCTGGCTGCACAACCTTGTGAGTATACTTAACACCACACAACTGCACAACTAAAAATGGTCAATTAGATGTTATGCATATTTTACCACAATTGAAAAAAAAAAAAAAAGAGCTTTGGTTCATACTAAAAGGAAAACTTAACCCTGATCAAAAAGAAAAGAAAAACTGGCACGTTTAGCTCTCTAAGTCTCTTCATATTTTTCTGGGTTCATTTATGAATTTATTTATATCCTACTTCATTCCAAAAGGATTCAAAGACCTTCTAAAGAAATAAGGCAGAAGACATGGTAGTCAGAGTGAGTGGAAAGTGGAGTAAGGAAAATTCATCTTAAAGACTGTTAAGTCCTGGCACACTTCTTTAAGGTAGTCAGGACACTGGGTTCTACTGCTTCACAGAGGACAAAGCAGAAGAATCAAGGATCACTTTAGGCTTTCCCAGACCTTTTAAATAAAATACACTAACACTGAGGCAAAAGGCAGTTTTTCCAGGAACCGAGTGCTTAGCAAGAGGATCGTGTGTGCTGTGCAGTGTTTGTTCCCCAGCCACAGCGCAAAGACAAGAGCAAGCTTCTCACCACCGCGACTTCTCTCTCCAGGAGGAGACGCACCACACTGGGGGGTAGGTGTCCTAAAGGGGCCTGCCTTTACGTGCCAGGGCTTGATTCTCAAAACAACAGTACAAGCTACTCGTTCTCATGCCCCTTTTACAGATACCAACCAAGGGGCAAAGAAAGGAAGAACCTTGCCCAGTCAATAGGAGAACAGATGGCAGTGCTGGGATCAGAGTCCCAGTCTTTTCAGGAAAAGTCAGTTCTGTTTTGTTTTCAACATTTCAGAAACAGGCCATCTGTGAAAAGTGACTGCCTTCTAAAAAAAAATCAGACAAAAAGAGTTATCAAGGGTGGACAATCAGGTAAATAAAAGGTGAGCCCCAATTTGACTATGAGAGAAAAGTTTATACACATTCAAGCCATTTTCCACCAGTACATCATAAAAATCAGCTTCCTGGATCCTTTGAAGCTGAAAGAAACACCACGACAGGTGATAGCCCATAAATGTAATAGTGTTTAGATTACCAAATTAACAAGAGGGGAGAAAATATACACAAGAGAACCCTCAGCAAGAAGCAGCCCTGCCGTCTTTAGAGGAACAAATAAAGGTAAACTCCATCTCACTTTGTAACTGTATTATTAAATCTGTGGTTGGCAGCAGGACTATGCAACACCATCCAAATCTGCACAAACATTTATAAGATATAATGAACTGAAATTGCTGCAAGACAACCTAAAAAAGAAAAATGGAAAATAGTAAAAGGACAATTTGAGAGTCATGAAAAAGTCTCACTTTATATTAATACTTATATTTGTGTATTTTCATAAATGATTTAAGGGAAATACATTACATACACAGTGATGTAAATATATTTACAAGAAAAATAGATAATCTGATATCTGGTTGGTGAGCATGAATGAAACCATAAAAATAAAGTAAAAAAGACAATGCAATTATCAAAATAGGGAACAACATTTTTAAAAAATCAAGGAAGTTTCAATGTGGATTAATAGAACGTAGTTATTTGGGAACAAGGGTATATTATCCCTATCCTTTAAAAAAAAAACAACAACAAACTTGAAACTTCCCCCAAAGGCCAAATGACAAGAATGCTATGCACAAAGGGGGAGCTTTGTTTGCTTACAGAAGCACTTGGACAAGGGAGTCTCCATGTTGCATTTCAAAATAAAAACAATGGACACACAGATCAGACCTACACGTAAAGCATCCTGGACCACACAGCTACTCAACAATGGCAGAAACTGAGAACACTGAAGGAGATTAAAATAAACAGTGGGCAAAAAATGGGCAGCAAATAATGACAGATTTGTGAATTATAATCGTATGACAAAAAGAGAGGTCATTAAGACGTGCAATGATAAACAGAACAATACTGTGTAAAGCAACAGTCTTTCTATACAATGTTGATAAGAAAAGCCCACCTGGAATAGATACAGCGGTAAAGGCAATGCCAAAAATAAATGACATAAGTCTTTTTAAGGATAAAGAAGAAAATACTGAAGTGCTCCAGGCACCTGTAAGATGCAGCTTTCTCTAGGGTCGCCCTTAGGTCACTCTGTAAGATGCGAAAGAACATGGCACAGAAAACCCTAAGGGGGACAGCAGCACTGAGCTATTTCTTGCAGTGCAGAGATTTGTTTACATTTACCTAAATAAGTTGCTTCAAAGGCAAACTGGTAAGTATGATTCTGCTGACCTCAACACATTCACTCCAGTGTTCTAAAGGCAGCCACAGAAATACTTCAGAATAAAGGGATATCATGAACTAAATAAAAAATGATCTATGTAAATTACTTGCAGAGGGATACAGGGAGAGAATGAGAAAATACTAGAAAAACAGAAAGGAGAGAAAGAGATTGATTTTCGTTGTTGCTGTCCATCTCCCCTCCCTCCCTTCCCACTCCTGGCACTCCAAAGTGCGTCTGCTCTAAGTCAGAGTTTATTAACAGCAGGTCCCCCAGTGGGAGAAGCCATTAGGTTCCTGCAGCAAAGACTCAGCTTTGTATGGGGTTATAAAATTGCAAGAAGAGAGGTTTCCTTACCACTTTTTTTCTAAAACATGAAATCTTCGCTTTCAGGAAAGTATTTTTTATAGCTATGAATTGCTCAGAAACCATATGAGTACCATGTAGTTCATCAAACTTTTACTTAGCACATAAATATTTTGAGCCAAGTATCAAACTAGCTAGTATATTAAAATTATCTAATGCTGCAAATATTTTCAAAACTAAATAAATTACCTAATGATACTGCCATCCAGGTTTTTAGGTTCACTCAAAAACACACCATGTCAGAGGCGAAAACAGAGTTCTGCTTGACATCATGTAGTTAGTATGGGACATCATCAGCATCAACCTGCCTTAGTGTCTCCATCATTCCACAAAGATATACACAGGTATACACTTTTAGCCCAATCCTCCCAAGAATTCTTTCCACAAAAATCTATGTTCCTCAAACAGAAGTCAATCTGATCTGAGCATTAGAACACCTCCAACCTTCACAGTACTATTTTCAATCTATTGTTCCAGAACACCAATTGGTATAACACAGAAGTAATACAGGTAAAAACCACATATCTACTTATTTTTCTCTTTCCTTTTAATTCAACATAATCTTTTAATGTTCTTCTGAAAAATGTTGGACATAGCCTACAGTTAGATCCATATTTCCTCTTAAGAAATGTCTAATGTATTCTCTCATTTGTTTATTTCTAGATGGCATACTGGTCCAGCTGAGCAGATCAATTTACTACTAGAGGTGTTTTGTTTTAGAGGTAGAGAATCTGACAACTACAAAAAACATAAGGATTCTTTACATAACCCTAAAATCCAGAGAGGTTGTATAGTTAGTTAATGAAAAATTCAAAATATAATCTAGGTCCACAAAGTTCCAGACAAGTGGCCTTACCACCATCCCACCGTGCCTCATTAATGTCAGCTATTGATAGTGATTTCCAATTTTCCTCTGTCTAAAATATCCAACCTTAGCTAATATGATAACCTATCAATTCTCAATGCCTGAGTCAAAAATCTTCAAAGATTAGAAATGTTCTGACTTAAATTAGTGTTGGAACAAATACTTTTATCATATTTACCTCTCATGGGAGATTTCATGGCTGCTTCTACCATCCCCACCAGAAGCTGGAGACTCTTGGGGTCCTGAGCCAACCCAGATGCAAAGGCTGCCAGGGCATCGGCATGACGTCCGAGGTACTGGAGGGCAACACCCTGTCGGAAGTATGCCTGGAAATAAACAAAAGATAATGCATGTATTACTTATACACTAGGCTCCACCAGGCTGAGGAGGATTCTTAACTAGAACAACAGGTCGGCAGAACTAAGATTGATGTGATCTCAGTTCAGAAACCTAGTGAAGAGTTTGTAATCAAATTTGACTTCTCTGAACATCATAAAATGTAAGCATACTTCTTTCAGGAACATTTTATTTAAAACTTTCATTCTTTTCACTTCTAGAACATATTAATTTTATCACATTCTTTGGTACTTATTCACATAGTATGTAATATTTTACCATTTTTTGATGATTTTAAAAACCTTTTACCCCAATTTAATAGCATAAGCTCCTCAAGAACAGGGGTTTGGAGATTTCTTTACATCTCACCAAAGTATCTGGTACAGTGCAAGACAAATGAGAGACACTCCAATTTCACTTATTTTGTTTTCTCCTCATTAATTAAAGGAATATATCAGCATGTGATTAGTATTAAGATAATTGTAATGATGAGTAACACAACATGGCTACATTTAATGCGGTGTTTCATACGTAGTATTTTAAAACCATTATTTTAAATACATGTGCTTTGCTTAGAAACAAAATAAGATTGCTGTTGTTTGCATCGTTTAATTGGATTAGTTTAAAAACTGGCTTTATCAAGTATAAATAAAAGAAAACATTCCTCCTTCCAGCTAATTACAGAAAGGGCCAGAAAATTAATAAAATATTTAAACTTCATAATGATCGTAAGAACTTCTAAGTTTATTTCGAACACAGAGTAAAATCAAGTAAATGATCAAAATGTTACAAGTATATAACCAGCAAAGGACTTTGAACCTGATTATATAGCACATAAAACTGACATATTATTAATGCATTCATTGTTTATATGACATCTGCTTCTAAAATATTTGGCCTATTTAAATACTTTTACAATACTCTATGCTTGTAACACAAATATAACTTTTTCATCCAATATCTTTTTCAATTGCAACAAACTGTATTTATGGGCTCTAAATGAAGTTTCAAACAACTTCTAAAACCGTGGTGGATTCAGGTCAATGTATGGCAAAACCAATACAGTATTGTAAAGTAAAATAAAGTAAAAATTAAAATTAAAAATAAAATAAAATAAATAAATAAAACTACTCTTCAAGTGTAATACATAATTTTATAATTTTATATTATGTACACACACTATGAGAGAGCACCTTTCATGTTTACAAAACATAATTACTTACCTTATTTCATTTTTACAACTATGCTTTGAGGTAATTTAAGATAAGCAATACCATTCAGTGTTTCTATTAAGAAACAATCCATAAACAGAATGAATACTCAAATTATTATGGTCTATTCAGACTTCTATTAGTTTAAACTACCAGCAGCTGTTAAAACTCAGACTCCAGTAAGACAATAACCTGCAAATGCACTTTCATCACTAATTCATAAGATCACTTCCTTTCAGTGGACTCAGTCACTTTTTAATCTTTAATGTGTTTATACACATTTTTTACTACCCTTTTCATCTAATATTTTAGGTAATTTCTATAATCCAAGAGGCAACATGTACCACATTCCAACTAAAAATAACTATAGTGTTTTATATAATTCTAGAAATGCTACATTAAAGCTAAATTTAAAAATTTATATATGCGTGCATGTATACATGGGCTTCCTAGGCGGCGCTAGTGGTAAAGAACCTGCCTGCCAATGCAGGAGATGAAAGAGATAGGGATTCGATCCCTAGGTCATGAAGATCCCCTGGAGGAGGGCATCACAACCCACTCCCGTGTTCTTGCCTGGAGAATCCCATGGACAGAGGAGCCTGGCAGGCTACAGTCCATGAGGTCACACAGAACTGAAGCAACTTAGCACAGCACAGCACACATGTATATATAAATATATACATGAAATATTTATAAACTATTATTTATGAAGAAAGACCAAATAAGTCTGTGGTTAATGATTTCAGGTATATATTTTAAGAAACACAAAAATCTATTGTGATAATCATTTCACAATATATGTAAGTCAAGTCATTATGCTATGTACCTTAAACTATTAACATACTGCTATAAGTCAATTAAATCTCAATAAAACTGGAGAAAAGACATTAAAAATTTAATTAGTCTCAATGAATTTTGATAATTTTTTATCTGTTTAAATCAAAGCATATCATTCATTATTTCACTGAGAAAATAACTGATTTTCCTATCTCCCAAATGAAGTCTCAGAAAAGTATGATGTATATACTCCTTAGTGGGTTCAATGTTAATGGAAAGTTATGACATCAAATAAACAAAGGAGTTGCTTCCCTGGGAGCTCAGCTGGTAAAGAATCCACCTGCAAGGCAACAGACCCTGATTCAATTCCTGGCTCTGGAAGGCCCCCGGAGAACGGATACGCTACCCACTCCAGGACTCTTGGGCTTCCCTGGTGACTCAGACGGTAAAGAACTGCCTACAATGCAGGAGACCTGAGTTGGATCCCTGGGTTGGGAAGATCCCCTGGAGGAATACATTGCAATCCACTCCAGTATTCTTGCCTGGAGAATTCCCATGGACAGACGAGCCTGGTGGGCCACAGTCCAGGGGGTCGCAAAGAGTCGGACACGACCAGGCCGCTAAGCACAGCACAGCACATACATGTTTTGCTTTCTTAGGACACTCAGAAATTAGATGAGGAAAGGTATGACTGGATCATGCTGCCCAGAGTCTCAGCTTCCCTTCCTTTGAAGATTTTGAGAAGGCTCAAAGATCTCCCTTGATCCTTCCTAATGTCGTTCCAGAATCCCCAACCCAATGTCACAATATTTTCTATTAAAAGCTTAGAGTTGGCAGCACAGTGCCTGATATAGACTAAATACTTAATAAAGTAAGCTATTTTGGTTATTAATTAATGAGGAAAACAAGAACACATAATTACAGACTAACAGAACATAAGGAGAGCCCAATAAATATTTCAAACATTTCATTATTCAATATAAAGCATTCAATTTCTGTCACTGCTTTATTCACTCCTCCCTCTTGCTCCACGTAAGACTATTAGCAACTGGGAAACTCACTGGTCTAAGGCTCCCAGACAAAATCTGAACCACCCGACTAAAAGAAATTGGTACTAACAGGTCTTGGGAGATGTAGCAACCCACATTCCCCGCGCCCCCATAGGATTTTCTGTCAGTCTCTCCCAAAGGAAAGATCAAGAAGTGCTGAGTTTTACCGCTGTTTACTAAACTTAAAGAAAACTGATGTGACCTAATTTTTCTCTTACTATCATAGGTTTCATAGGAAGCAGCAGCATCTGGGAAAGGAACAAATCTGGGTCACTTAGGATTGAGCCCGGCCAACCTCAGATAATATACTCCCTGTCTCTGCACTTCTCATGTATATATCCACATTCTGGTCACTGTTATGCAACAGAGAAGGGAAGGCAATATGGACTGACTTTGAGAGCCCCTATGCCCTGAGAACAATGGTTTTAACCTGAAGCTTTAGCCAAGAAGACAGACTTGCAAGGAGCTAGTTAATACACTGGACCACAAGGGGAATAGCTAGATTTTAAAGTGTTGTAGAGTTGTTTATATATTTGTTGTTGTTTACCACAAAGAATCTTCAGTGATTATTCCACACATGCTACAAGTAATCTCACAAATAATAGAAATACAAGTAGGTTACAAGTATGTTTTCATTCCTTCCATACTACTTCAATTAACATTCTCTAAAAATCCACAGAACCAGGTACTGTGATATGTATCACAAATAAAAAAAAATAAAGATAGGACTTGGACTCAAGGTGCTTGCGGTCTAGAAGGAAAGAATATAAAATTTCTTGACTGCTACCTATAATCAGTTCAGTTCAGTTGCATCCGACTCTTTGTGACCCTGTGAATCGCAGCACGCCAGGCCTCCCTGTCTATCGCCATCTCCCGGAGTTCACTCAAACTCACATCCATTGAGTCGGTGATGCCATCCAGCCATCTCATCCTCTGTCGTCCCCTTTTCCTCCTGCCCCCAATCCCTCCCAGCATCAGAGTCTTTTCCAATGAGTCTACTCTTCGCATGAGGTGGCCAAAGTACTGGAGTTTTAGCTTCAGCATCATTCCTTCCAAAGAACACCCAGGGCTGATCTCCTTTAGGTTGGACTGGTTGGATCTCCTTGCAGTCCAAGGGACTCTCAAGAGTCTTCTCCAACACCACAGTTCAAAAGCATCAATTCTCGGTGCTCAGCTTTCTTCACAGTCCAACTCTTGCATCCACACATGACCACTGGAAAAACCATAGCCTTGACTAGATGGACCTTTGTTAGCAAAGTAATGTCTCTGCTTTTGAATATGCTATCTAGGTTGGTCATAACTTTTCTTCCAAAGAGTAAGCGTCTTTTAATTTCATGGCTGCAATCACCATCTGCAGTTATTTTGGAGCCCCAAAATATAAAGTCTGACACTGTTTCCACTGTTTCCCCATCTATTTCCCAAGAAGAGGTGGCAAGAATACACAGAAGAACTGTACAAAAAAGATCTTCACGACCCACATAATCACGATGGTGTGATCACTCACCTAGAGCCAGACATCTTGGAATGTGAAGTCAAGTGGGCCTTAGAAAGCATCACTACGAACAAAGCTAGAGCCAGACATCTTGGAATGTGAAGTCAAGTGGGCCTTAGAAAGCATCACTACGAACAAAGCTAGTGGAGGTCATGGAATACCTGCTGAGCTAAGTGCTCCACTCAATATGCCAGCACATTTGGAAAACTCAGCAGTGGCCACAGGACTGGAAAAGGTCAGTTTTCATTCCAATCCCAAAGAAAGGCAACGCCAAAGAATGCTCAAACTACTGCACAATTGTACTCATCTCACACGCTAGTAAAGTAATGCTCAAAATTCTCCAAGCCAGGCTTCAGCAATACACGAACCACGAACTTCCAGATGTTCAAGCTGGTTTTAGAAAAGGCAGAGGAACCAGAGATCAAATTGCCAACATCTGCTGGATCATGGAAAAAGCAAGAGAGTTCCAGAGAAACATCTATTTCTGCTTTATTGACTATGCCAAAGCCTTTGACTGTGTGGATCACAATAAACTGTGGAAAATTCTGAAACAGATGGGAATACCAGACCACCTGACCTGCCTCTTGAGAAACCTATATGCAAGTCAAGAAGCAACAGTTAGAACTGGACATGGAACAACAGACTGGTTCCAAATAGGAAAAAGAGTACTTCAAGGCTGTATATTTTCACCCTGCTTATTTAACTTATGTGCAGAGTACCTCATGAGAAACGCTGGGCTGGAAGAAACACACGCTGGAATCAAGATTGCCAGGAGAAATATCAATAATCTCAGATATGCAGATGATACTACCCTTATGGCAAAAAGTGAAGAGGAACTCAAGACCTCTTGATGAAAGTGAAAGTAGAGAGTGAAAAAGTTGGCTTAAAGCTCAACATTCAGAAAACAAAAATCATGGCTACCTACAATAACTGTTTATAATAGGAAGGGTTTGTAACATTTTAGCAGTAATAAAAATGTAACTAATGACCAAAGTGCTTACATCCTTTGGTTAAAATTGTTAGTATTTTGTCCTTAGTGAGTATACATTCTTCTCATCTCAGAGAGTTTGCTAGACTGAGTGTGTATGTCACTCCAAAATTAATAAGCTGAAACCTAATCGACCAGTGTGATGGTATTTGGAGGTGGGGCTTTGGGGAGGTGATTAGGCAATGAGAGTGTACCCCTCAAGGGTGGGATTAGTATCCTTATAAAAGTGACTCCAGAGTGCTCCCTCTTCCCTTCTACCACATGAGACTAGGCACAGCAAGAAGACAGGCAGGAAATCAGCCCTTACCAGATACAAAATATGCCATTACCTTGATCCTGGACTTTCCAGCCTCCAGAACTGTGAAAAGTAAATGTGAGTTAAGCCACCCAGTCTACAGTATTTTGTTATTTCAGTCCAAACAGACTAAGATAGGGTTAAACTAAAAACACTCAAAGACTAAACATGTGAAACAGTAAGCTATTCACCCTTCAAGTACCCCTGGAAGCAATGAAGGACCTTTAAGTCTTTTCTTTCAAAATTCTATTCACAATTCTAAAACATCACTGAACTCAATAATAACATAAACTTCCTCCTCTTCCATGGCTCAAATCAGTAATAAGATAAATTATGCTCATAGGTACATATGTACATTTATAACAAAAAAATAAATGTATATAATATGTAATGATACACAAAATTAAGTGTTTGCTTACATGTACAATATAATCTATTACTTAGTACAAGTGCTCCCAAACACTCTGCTTTCAATTTAATGTGTACTTTTAAATGGTGTACTTTAATGTTCCTAACCTGTTTTTCACTGTTTGAATTTGAAC
This sequence comes from Budorcas taxicolor, assembly GCF_023091745.1. Classification (NCBI taxonomy): domain Eukaryota; kingdom Metazoa; phylum Chordata; class Mammalia; order Artiodactyla; family Bovidae; genus Budorcas; species Budorcas taxicolor. Next base: position 67,871,455 of record NC_068926.1, read on the forward strand.
TTTTTTTTAAACATCTTCTGAAGAATAAATATCTCTATAACATGGTAGTACATTTGCTAGCCCATCATACCACCTGCTACCATAACATCACCATCTTGTCAACAATACTGGTAAATCACAGAACTATTTCACTGACTTTTCCCTTGCTATTTCATTTAAAAATGAGGAGGAGAGATTGCAATAGAAATACTGATTCTAGTTTTTAAAAGCACCAGCATTAAACTATAATTTAACCATGACTGGGTCAAAAGTGCAAATGATTACAAGGTGCCAAAAGTAGAAAATTTTTAACATCACACAGAACTAACTATGCTCAGTCTTGATGGAAAAGGATAAGATTAGAGAATATATACTTTTTAATGAATCTTAAAAGGAAAGCCATGATTTGAGATTTTATTTTTCAGTTCTCTAGGAATTAACGCTCCTTACTCACTGAATTTGTCAATCTCTTGATTAATATTCGCATATTTGACATCTCACATATTTGACTTTCATATACTTTTTTAGGAAGGCATTATATGAGAAAATAAAAGACTGTACTCCTTAAAACATATCCATCATACAAGAAAAATGTAAATGTATACATAATGCCCACTATAAAATTTATTACACATTATAAATTGTATGTCACATTAAAATATGACACATAAAAATGAAGGGATAGGCCCCATGTCCTCAACAAGTTTCCACAGTCTCTCATCAAATAGGGACCCAGATGGATACATAAGCACAAAGTATTTTTGTAACATATTTTGTTATGTATGCTCATTTAGGACAAGGGAGAAATTAACAGAACTTTCTACAATGATGAAACTGTTCTCTATACTGTCTAATAACAATACCCTCTGGCCAGCCACCTGTGGCCACTGACCATGTGAAATGTGGACCATGTGACTAAGAAACTAAATGTTAAATTTCCTTTCATTTTAATTACTTTAAGTTTAAACAGTCACAACTGGCTAGTAGCTACTGTATTAAGACAGTACAGCTCTAGAGTTTGGGTCTTCCTTTAACAACAAACCTCCAAACACAAAGTGAAAGGGTATACACTCAACAAATAAAAATAACTACTACAAAAGCTGGGAACTGAAGCTACGTGATTTACTTCCAGGGCAGCTGCTGCAGAAAAAACTCATTAGGCTGACACTAGAATCCTATCCCAGTTGCTTTTCAGCTGTGTGCCTTTAGCCAAGGCACTTCTCCCAACTTCATGTTCCATTTCCACTTAGAGCTGCTAAGTCACTTCAGTCGTGTCTGACTCTGTGTGACCCCACAGACGGCAGCCCACCAGGCTCCCCTGTCCCTGGGATTCTCCAGGCAAGAACACTGGAGTAGGTTGCCATTTCCTTCTCCAATGCATGAAAGTGAAAAGTGAAAGGGAAGTCGCTCAGTCGTGTCTGACTCTTCACGACCCCATGGACCACAGCCTACCAGGCTCCTCTGTCCATGGGATTTTCCAGGCAAGAGTACTGGAGTGGAGTGCTATCACCTTCTCCGTCCACTTACAGAGAGGATGATAATAATGACCTCAACAAAGAATGCTAATTGATATCACATATGGTATATGCAACAAAGAGTGGGTACATTTTTAAAAACTGAAGAGTGAATTTCTCACTATTGAGTCTCAACTTGGCATTTGCTATTTAATCAGGTGGCTCATCTGCTTTACCAGTTCACACAATAGAAATTACTTGTGGTAAAGTGGGTGACGAACAGCCAAAAAGTAAGCACAAAACAAAAACTGATGATCTCAATGATCACCTTTGGTCATTAACAGAATAGTTAATTTATGTTTGGCATCTTCCATTTCAGAAGCCTATAAATAGGTATACTGTTTAACGGAAATTTTTAAATCAAAACTGCTTTTAAAAATCTTTACACTTTTGGCACTTGATTGGGTAGGCTTCAATTATCTAGTAAATTTGTTACCTGGGAAAAACATATGCAGTTTAAATCAAGTCCCTTAGCCTAGGTGGAAAAGAAGAAAGAGGTGGCAAAAAAATAGATGACACACAAAAATATATCTGTAGAAATATGAAAAAGCCCTTTCTATCAGAGACTCTATCCTGATATACTGATGATGAGAATTACAACAAGATGTTCTGAGGTCCAAGCCTGAACACCTACCTTAGAATTAACAAGCGCCCAGCCTTACCGTATCAGTCTCGCCATTATAAAACCATAACTGTTAGTGCAGAGATGCTTTATTTCCCAAAATCCCTTCTCGTTATCATTTATTGAACCACTATTCTGTGCCCCACACAGTGCTGGTTGTTTTCCATAGCTCTTCACTCACACTCACGATATTCTGCAAGAAGTTCTTACAACAACTACTGCACAAAAGAGGTGGTTATGAAACTCACCCTGCTGCCAAAAACTCTACTATTCCACACTACCTCTTTGATAAAAAAATTAATAGTGTGCAATTAACCTCTAAATCAAGCTTTTTGTTTGGGAATTCTTCTACTGGCAAAATTCAACCTATGGAGGCAGAAATGAAGGAAAATCAGAAATGACAAAGAAAATTTATGAACATGAATATTTAATCTCTATTCCATTAGCAATCGTTGATTGTGGAACAATTTTTAATGAATTAGATGGAGGGAAAATTCATTTCATTAACCTTTTATATAAATGTATTATTATTGAACCAAACAGGCCACTGTACTTGCAACTCAGTTCGATGTTAATTAGATTACAGGCATGAGGCTTTAAATCAAAGAGAAACAAAGGAAGCCATCAGCAAGCTTCTCAGCCAATGCTTATTTGTTTGCTGGCTAAAAATGGATTTCTACCTGCAATACAATTTGCTGTGCTTCTTTAATTTTCTGAGATTTTCAAGTGGAGTTTCTTTTGCTTCTATATGCTGACATTTTGTATTAAAAATAAAAATAAATAAAACCTTGAGTATCGGCAAAGAACACATTCTTCATGTAGCAATGTTTTACCTGCTCAGCTGGGAGTAATCATTCCTATCTCTCCAGAAAGCTATGCTTATATTTTTTCACTAGTCTGTCTTATTGTATGCTGAAAGCACATGCAAGAGATTGAAGGCTATTTTAGAAAACACCATTATTCAGTGTGTAACCCAGAGTCAAAGGCCCAAATGGCCTAAACATAATGTTCTAACCAAATCTGTAGCTGTGAAGTGTTTTTCTCTTCAACATTGCTTTGGTACATTCAATATCAATTTCTAAAAGAAATCTGCTCTCAATCATGATTGTTTCATACCATATCAGCTATTTCTTAACCCTAAATTAATTTTAAACCAATTATATCAAACTTCTTAAAGTAACAGTTTATGGGAAAATCATATTTTGAAAAGAAACTAGAAATGTGATAATTTATCTGATAAATCTGATAAGCAGTTAAAGACAACCAGGAGTTAAATAACTAAGTAGGTGTCGTTTTCTAGCACTGGAGGAATTCCTAACGCTGAAGTTCATGTCAGATTATAAAATCTGCGTGCCATCATCTGGAGTTTCCCTTGTAAACTTTGGAAGTAAACAATGAAAGAAGTCTGAAGTCCCCTAGAGTAACGGTTCTGAATTGTCCATACCCTGTGCCGTCACTCTATGGGTATGCACAGGAGGAGTGTTAAAGACATGCCAAAAACAACACCAGGGAATTTTCTGAACATTCTCCAAGTAATCATCTGGCTTCAGCGTAAGTTCTGTGCGCCTGCCCCACCAACCCTCCTCTGCTCCAGAACACTGAGCACCTGTGCCTTCACACATACAGATGATCCTGGGGAGAGTTTGAAACCAGGGGCAAAATGGGAAAAAATGATGGTGAACAAGGGAATTAGGAAAAACACTGAAGCCAACATATGGGAATTATAGGATTCACTAACTATTGAAAAAAGCACTTGGTATTTCACCTACCATAATGCAGCTACACCCAAACCATACCAGACTAACAGGAATCCACTCCCTCCAGAAAGCAGTCTATAAGAAATTACTGCCAGAAGCACTATACATCAGGATACAGGCATTCTATACAAGGCGTCCTTGAGCAGATGAAATCCCACCATTAGTTGTTCATTCTCTGATCTTTCTGATCTAACAGCTGATAGTTTGATAATTCTTGCTTTTCTCATCAAAGTATAATTCAAATGTGAGTCCATGGCATTATACCATGGAGGTCAAAACTATATGATAACATAACATGTCTCCTGAAACGTCCAATCTATTTGAACTTTCTGGAAGAGAAACTTTTTAATTAATAAACTATAGCAACTGCCATACAACCACTGTTCTGACACATGCAGAACTTCCTGCACCACTGTGGTACACTAAAAAAAAAAAAAAATCAATGGAGAATTATTTTGATAGAAAAATTACAGAAGAAAATAAAAGAGTTCACACAATTTTTAAGAAACACAAATAAATACCCATCTACAGTCCAGCTATAGCCCCAGTCCCTCGGACAGTCCTCTCTTCTGACTCCTCAGGTACTGGGGAAGCAAAGTTGGAAAAGCGCTGCCAGAAAACACTGATGGCTTCATCGTCGTGAACTGCCAGCTCACACACAGAGTGCCCAGAAAAGAAAGCGCACTGAGAAGAGGGACAAGACAGGCTGACATGAGCAAGTGGTAAGGACAGAGCTGAAAGCCAAGAATATACCTTAGAAAAACTTATGCAAATATTTCATGCGTGCTTTTCTAAACAATGAATTTCATAGACTATGTCTTTCTCCTTCCTATATCAGGTAATCTTTCTACGTTGTCACATGTGTGTTAAGGTGCTACACATCACAATGAAACCCAAGAAAAAGAAAAATGTCTACCCCTCAGTATCTACCACCACAAAAACATAACGATATACTTTCAATCTTTTCAAAAGAGGAAGGGTTCCATTTCTAGGCAAGATAGAGCAAGTATCCAGTCTTTCCACTGAATACCATCACATCTGGAAACTTCGTGGAACAGATCTCTGAACAGTAAACACAGTAGATGAACTGAGGAAAGAGACCGGAATTCAAAGTAGTACCAAAGCAGCAATGGGCTTCCTCTTGTGTTCTGTATTCTTCCCATCTGCTATCACCCACCTTGGATTCAAAGGCAGCTCAAAATGAGGAAACAACGGTGCAGACAGAAGCTCTCCAAGAAAAGTCCTATTCCAGTCACAGAAGCAAGAAAGAGAACTCCCAAGGGTCAGAAAGAGTAGAAAAAACCCATTTTTAAAATCCTCTTTCCATTCTTTCTCAGTCGACACCTCAGGCAAACCAACAGTGCCAGGGAGAGTGACTGCAGTGGCTTCTGGGCAGGCATATAAAATTGTGAGGAAGAGAGCCCTGATCATAGGGCCTGTGGTTCCCAGAGTTCAGGATGAGTTCCAAACCTTTTTTTTTTCTCTCTCTCTCTCTTTCTCTCTGGCCTTTCACTACTTGATGCCTCATTAAAGACATAATTATAGGATATGCATGGCAGAGCAGAGAAACTAAAGCCCTAGTTTTGGCTAGTGGATGAGAAGGGAAGAGGGCAGCCAGAGAGCTGGAAAGCATTGGGGAATTTTTTAAAAGATGTAGGAGGGAGCTCACGAGAGATTCCATAAAGAGGTGTTTGGATCTGACCTTAAATAGCATACCAAGGCTTTGAGAGCTAAACTACAGAACAGACTACCATCTGGTTCTCAAAGTGGCCACTGAGTGGTGCATAGAAAGGCAAGGTCCCAGTACAACTACAAAAACTCCGAAAACTTAACCAACTTTGGAACCAAAGTCCACAAAATATGGGCTGAGACTTACAGCCTACACCTAATCAGGTGAATAGTTTATTAAAATAAACAAATTTATTCTTCTTAAATTGTAAACAAGATGCAATGAACAATATCAAAGCATTTGGGATATAAGCAAAATAACTTCACCTCTGAAGAACTAAAAAAAATCTCACACACCAACTCTAAAATGACACAGAAGTTAACATGATCAGACAACTATTATATTCATGTTGCGAGGTAGGCAAATAGTCTTGCAAAAAAGATGACATCCCCAGCAAAGAAATAAAAGATATAGAGAAAAACCAAATAAAAAATTAAATATAAAATAATTATACTGAAATATTTCGGAAGGGGTTCAAGAGCAGAACTTTGATTACAGAGAAAAGAATCAGTAAATTTAAAGACAGACCAAAAGAAATTACCCATCTGAACAACGGAGAGAAAGATAATAGAAAACCAAAGATATTCAGAGCCTCAGGGATACACTGGGCAATAACAAAAGCTTTAATATGCATGTCATTGGTAGGTATCCCAGTATAAGACAGTAAGGAATGTGAAGCAGGGGGGAAATTTGAAGTAACTGAAAATGTTCCACATTTTGTGAAGGACATAAACCTACAGATTCAAGGTCAGCAAAACCCAAATAGAGTTAGCCCAAATAAATCCATGTCTAGAAGCATCATAATCAGCATTTGTTGTTGTGTGTTTAACTTTAAGTGACCCCATGGACTACAGCCCCCCAGACTCCTCTGTTCATAGGATTTCCTAGGCAAGAATACTGGAGTGGGTTGCCATTTCATTCTGCAGGGGACTTGCTCGACCCAGGGATCAAACCCATGTCTCCTGCATTGACATACTGAAAACTAAAAACAAAGAAAAACATCTTGAAAGCAATCCAAGAAAAATGCCATATTATTTGCAGGAAAACTACATTTCCAATGACTGCAGATTTTTCATGAAAAACCATCAAGGCCAGAAAGCAGAGGAAAGACATTTTTAAACGGCTGAAAGAAAAGAAATATAAACCTGAAATTCTATAAACCTTCAGGAAAACATCCTTCAAGAGAGAGAACCAGATGGTAGTCTGTCCTGTAGTTTAGCTCTCTCAGATCCAAACACCAAATAAAAGGACTATGAAAACTTGAGTTACAAAAACAAAGAACCCAATAAAAATTAGGCAGTAGATTTGAACAGACACTTCAACAGAGAGGTTACTGAGATGGCAAATAAGCACATGAAAAGATGTTCAACATCTTTTAGTTAACAGCCAACATTAGTCAAGAAAATGCAAAGTAAACCACTATATACCCATTTGAATATCAAACAAACAAAACGAAAAAACAGTGTCAATAGCTAAGTGATGGTGAAGACACAAAGCAACTAGAAGAACACTCATACAGTGCTGCCGCTGCTGCTAAGTCGCTTCAGTCATGTCTGACTCTGTGCGACCCCACAGATGGCAGCCCACCAGGCTCCCCCATCCCTGGGATTCTCCAGGCAAGAACACTGGAGTGGGTTGCCATTTCTTCCTCCAATGCATGAAACTGAAAAGTCAAAGTGAAGTCGCTCGGTTGTGTCCAACTCTTGATGACCTCATGGACTGCAGCCCACCAGGCTCCTCCATCCATGGGATTCTCCAGGCAACAGTGCTGGAGTGGGGTGCCATCGCCTTCTCTGCATACCGTGCAGGTGCACTCTGGCATGTGAAGGACAGTGAAACCTGGTGTGCTGCAGTCCATGGGGTTGCAAAGAGTGGAACACAACTTGGAGACTGAACAACAAAATAGTTAATCTGTATTTTATTTTATAAGAAACCGAAAAACTATTTTCCAGATATTTGCATTGCACCAGCACTGTATGCAATACCTGGAAAACAGTTTTTTCAGTTTCTTATAAAATAAAATACAGATTAACTATTTTGTTGTTCAGTCTCTAAGTTGCGTTCCACTCTTTGCAACCCCATGGACTGCAGCACACCAGGCTTCCCTGTCCTTCACCATATGCCAGAGCTTGCTCAAACTCAGGTCCATTGAGTCAATGATGCCATCCAACCATCTCATCCTCTGTCACTCCCGTCTCCTCCTGCCCTCAATCTTTCCCAGCATCAGGGTCTTTTCCAACGAGTCAGCTCTTTACATCAGTGGCCAAAGTATTGGAGCTTCAGCTTCAGCATCAGTCCTTCTAATGAATATTCAGGGTTGATTTCCTTTAGGATTGACTGGTTTGATCTCCTTGCAGTCCAAGGGACTCTCAAGAGTCTTCTCCAGCACCACAATTTGAAAGCATCAGTTCTTCAGACCTCAGCCTTCTCTATAGCCCAACTCTCACATCCATACATGACTACTGGAAAAACCATAGCTTTGACTATATGGACCTTTGTCAACACACCGATGTCTCTGCTTTTTAATATGCCATCTGGGTTTGTCATAGTTTTTCTTCCAAGGAAAATTTAACTATATAATCCAGCAATCCTACTTTTTAGGTGTTTTTCCTAGAAAAATAACAGATGGTCACACAAAACCTGTACATGAACGTTTACCACTGCTGTATACAGAATTTCCCCAACTGAGAACAATCCAAATGCCCTTCACAGGTGAATAGATAACTCTTCTTTTCAGGTTTGATTTTTTTATTACTAGTAGTTCACCCATTTGCCAACTATTTCAAACAGAGTCAAAGCAGAACCCAAATAATGTCAAGGGATAAATCTGTGAAGATCAAATTCAGGGTTGTGAGTTATGGGGATGATTTAAAAAATTTAAAGGTATTTTTAAAAGTAAAATGCTGCTTGGACATCTCAGCGAAAAGCACACACAAACAATACACACTGCAAACTCAACTGTGAAACAAAAAGAACAGTTAAAAATGAAATGCACTTTGTATAAAATGAACAACAAAACTACTTTATAACACTTACACAACTATATTTATATAAACTATTATTTAAAGTAAAGCCCAAAATATGAAATTGTGAGGTTAAAAAATGGATAGAAATATGTATAATTAATCTCATTATTCACAGATTCTATATTTGTGAATTCAACTACTTACTAAAATTTATTTGTAACCCTAAAAATCAATACTACTGTGCTTTCATGTTCATTACAAGATATGTGCAGAGTAGAGAAAATTTGAGCTACCCAATCTGTATGTTCCTAAAACAAGCTGAAACGTTGTCTTCTTATTTCAGCTGTCAAAAGTAAACAAATATCCTTTTCATTGGTGATTTCCCTGTTTTAACTGGCCCCCAAGTGTAGTTCTAGAGTGTTTCTAGGTACAAGTCTATTATATTCCCTACAGAGAAAATACATGTCTTAGATAAGCCTTGCTCAGGAATGATTTACAGTGCTTCTGGCCATGAGTTCAATGTTAATGAATCCACAATATATATTAAACTCAGGCATATTTAAACAGAAGCACACATAAAACAAGGTTACGTGTAGATTGTCTGACAAACACATTGTGCCCAGAGACCTGCAGGAACCTAACTCTGTATTTCCCCTAGGAGCAATGGTTCAGTATTTGCTGACACAGAATATAACCACCTTGTAACCAGAACTGATTGCTACATTTTAATTAGAGGAAAAGGAAACCATTTCCCTCTTGGCTTTGACATCCAGTGAAGCGGCAAATTGCCAACATCTGCTGGATCATGGAAAAAGCAAGAGAGTTCCAGAAAAACACCTATTTCTGCTTGATTGACTATGCCAAAGCCTTTGACTGTGTGGATCACAGTAAACTGTGGAAAATTCTGAAAGAGATGGGAATACCAGACCACCTGACCTGCCTCTTGAGAAATCTGTATGCAGGTCAGGAAGCAACAGTTGGAACTGGACATGGAACAACAGACTGGTTCCAAATAGGAAAAGGAGTACATCAAGGCTGTATATTGTCACTTTGCTTATTTAATTTCCATGCAGAGTACATCATGAGAAACGCTGGGCTGGAAGAAACACAAGCTGGAATCAAGATTGCCAGGAGAAATATCAATCACCTCAGATATGCAGATGACACCACCCTTATGGCAGAAAGTGAAGCGGAACTAAAGAGCCTCTCGACGAAAGTGAAAGAGGAGAGTGAAAAGGTTGGCCTAAAGCTCAACAATTAGAAAACGAAGATCATGGCATCTGATCCCATCACTTCATGGGAAATAGATGGGGAAACAGTGGAAATAGTGTCAGACTTTATTTTAGGGGGCTCCAAAATCACTGCAGATGGTGACTGCCAGCCATGAAATTAAAAGATGCTTACTCCTTGGAAGAAAAGTTATGACCAACCTAGATAGCATATTGAAAAGCAGAGACATTATTTTGCCAACAAAGGTCCGTCTAGTCAAGGCTATGGTTTTTCCAGTGGTCATGTATGAATGTGAGAGTTGGACTGTGAAGAAGGCTGAGTGCTGAGGAATTGATGCTTTTGAACTGTGGTGTTGGAGAAGACTCTTGAGAGTCCCCTGAGATCCAACCAATCCATTCTGAAGGAGATCAGCCCTGGGATTTCTTTGGAGCGAATGATGCTGAAGCTGAAACTCTAGTACTTTGGCCACCTCATGCGAAGAGCTGACTCATTGGAAAAGACTCTGATGCTGGGAGGGATTGGGGGCAGGAGGAGAAGGGGACGACATAGGATGAGATGGCTGGTTGGCATCGCTGTCTCGATGGACGTGCGTCTGAGTGAACTCCAGGAGTTGGTGATGGACAGGGAGGCCTGGCGTGGTGCGATTCATGAGGTCGCAAGAAGTCGGACACGACTGAGCAACTGAACTGAACTGAACTGAAGTGGCAAATATGCAAGTGCTCTACTGTCCACTGCCCTCTCCTGGAGCCCTAAGGCGGGAAGCAGAGAAAGAATGGTTACCTACATCATACGCAGAGGTACAATTACTAACAACGCGATAACAACTACTGTTCGTTAAGTGCCTCTTAATTTACCAACACTCTTTCATGTGGTTTACATTCATTCATTCGTTCTTTAAACAAATACTTGTATGATTAGCTCTATGCTAGGCACTCCAAGAGAGAGAACACAGACACCGTCTCTGCACTTCTAAAGCTTTCATCTACTGCAGGAGTAAACAAGTACATAGTGAAAAAAATTATAAAATGTAAGTTGTGAAAGTACAATAAACAAAGCATGCATAGTAATATAGAATAACTGGTGGGGGAGACATCCCTTATTTTAAAATATACCCAGAAGAGGTACCATTTAAACTGAGAGCTAAGGATGGTAAGAAGCCAACCCAGGAAAGAGCAATGCAGGGAGGAGCGCAAAGGCCTGAGAGCAGAAAGAGGGCAGTATGCTCTAAAAAGGCCCACCTCAGTGGGAAAGAATGGCCTGAGATGAGTTATTCAGTTCCTTTAACAACTTTGGCATTATCATCCCTATTTTTTAAACGAAGGACTTGAAGAGTTCAGAGAAGTAAAGAGACTTGCTCAAGGTGCACATCTAGTGGGCAAAAATTCAATCAGGATGAAATGATGCCAAAGTCCATATTCTTTCACTTACGTCATGCTGCCTCCCACTTTCTTCCTGCTACCCTATGACTCACCCCCAAAGATTTCCCTGTCTCACTAAGGTGTATACATTTATATACCTTAAAGAAAAACTAACTAAGTAAGAGAAACATAATAAACAGGACTTGATGCCAACCAGCTGATATATGTTGTTTCCCTGTACATCCTGGGACCTTATGCACTTCTAAATAGTCACATCCTACTGCTGACACATGTTCAGTAATTACATTATTATCCTTATTACATCTCTGTAAGCCCTTGATGCCAGTGCTTTCTCTCAATCATGAGCTAATCTAGCTTTCCCCTATGATATACGAAAAGAAAATGACTTCTATTCTTATACAGAGAAAAACTAAGATAAAGAGAGGTTAAAGTTCACAACATTATCCTCTTAGCACATCACAGTTACCCTACTTGGGTAGTTGTTTTGCACATGGTATTTACAGAGACTTTAATCATGAAGGGGTCTATGTCAGGGACTCAGGTTTCCCAATTTCTTTCTGTTTTTGTTTTCTTAGGTAGTTATTTATGTGACTGTCCTCGTAACTAAATGGACCAATCTGGGCATAAACCATTTTCTCATTTTCTCTGCTTATAGAAAGGAATGGCTTATTTCAGCACTCCAGATAACATCTTCAGGTCTCAGGAGGATGACAAATTGGAACAGTCTCTTTCTTGCCTAACATTTCTTACCCAAGAGTCAAGTGATGATATTAAGTAACAAATTTCTCTTCTGACAATTTGCACTTATTTTCTTAATAGCCCTGCTAAGATTCAATGAATTTTAGTTTGCTTAGAGCCTACTTAGTGCCTGCCAACAAGCACAGGATGCTTCCATTCATCAGTGTAATAGTCCTAGGAGTGAGGCATTGCTATGAAATTATGGCAGCAATTCCTAAAAAGAAACAGCAGAAATAGGGGAAATGAATTATCTTTCAAAAGAACCATCAGAATAGCATAGCGGTGCCTACATAACTAGAAACTTAATATTTGATTGAGAAATATTCAGAAATTTTATTGAGGTATAATATCAACATGCTAAAAATTACCTGTTCACTGGCTTTATCTGTACAACTGCATAACTTTATTAATAAATCTAAGTGTCAGCAATCATACACAAAAAGTAACATTTACAGACTCCTGATGCCTCCAATGGCTAAAGAATTTCAGATTATGACTGGTGTTGACCTGTTAGATTCTCCTGCACATAATTCTGGTGTATTATTTGATTGGTACCTTTGGTGCAGCAATGGTGTGTTTACGCATCTCTTCCCAAGATCACAAATTGCTAACACTGTTCCCCCTATCATTTAAGCTCTCTTTCTATAAAACTTGTAAATGAAACACTCTTTTCTAGTACTACCTGTTAACAAGTTTTAAGCTGCAGGGTCAAAACAATTCTGCATTTGTAAAGGAATTCATCTTTGGCCTTTTTCTGTAACTTTCACCTTTCATCTGTCACTGGTTCTCTGTCTACCATGTATAATGTATTCAGCTCCTCAGAAGTATATAAGAAGAGATAATTAATGTCAACTTTCAGAAAGCATATAATCAACTTAGGAAGGTATATAAAAGCTGCACATTAAATAAAGAACTGTTTCAAAGCAACATATGAACAAGTGCCTATGAAACTGAATATGAATCCTTCCCAACTTACAAAGCAATTGTTTTTCAAAAGTTCATTTTCAAGCCAGCTATTCAGAATGTTTTAAGCATTTTTCCATTAAAAAATTATACTGTAAATGGTAGTTATTTTATCCAGCCAATTCACAGTGACCTACTGCATATAAGATGCCACTGGATTGACAATATTATGGAATGGAAAAGAAATGGAACTGATATTAGTATGTGATGAGCACTATCATACAAGTAATGTTATTTAGCCTTACTAATCCTGCAAGGTAGATTATTATGTCTTCCTTAAAAGATAAGGACCTTGAGCTGATAAAGGTTGAGGAACTTGCCCATAGTAATAGCTTAAAAATGACAGAACAGATCCAAACCCAGAACTGTCTGGCTCTAAAGTCAGGACTCCACTCCTGCAACATGTAGCTTTCCCTTAAGACAGCATTTATAAGGGAACATTTTCTCAGTGTTTCAAATGGGAATGTCAGAAATAAATTTCACAACCCTGAAGCTCCTGAAGTGCAAAAACAATACCTTTTCATCTTTGTATCTCCAAGGCAGTATCTGACACAGAGTAGGTAACCTATGATTACTGAATGAATGAACAAACAGAAAATGAGTTCTTTGAAGGAAAGGGTCATTTTTTTATTCATATGTAAATACCTACAGCCTACCACAGACATATAATCTATCCATCAATAAATATTTCTAGTAAAGAATTCCATCTTGCTAGCACACCTCCTCCCATTCTGCTTTTCCTGAATTTGCAATCCTGACCACTTCCAAATTCACTCCTTGAACTCAATGTCTTTCAAAATCTCAGTTCTCTCCTCCTTCCTTTCCTTAGACAATGAAATCCAGAAGACTAAATCCATATTTACATTTTTTACGGGCTCAGCAAGCTCCCTAGCCAAGATAGATATGAATTTAACCTAGGAAGCTTTTCCCATAATGCTCTTGGATCTCCGAGTTTGAAAAAGATGCACTGCCCCTTGGGGAGAAATTATCCAAACCAGTATCAATGAAGTGGATTTATCTTGCCAGAAGAAATGCAAATGAACTTTAGTTGCATCAAGTTTCTGAAACTATACTGTTTAAGCAAATTAAGAAACCCATTTCAAGTTGTTCGAAAGCAATGTTGGCTGACACTTGCAAATGAATCTTCTACAGAGAAGGAGCTCTGATTCTACAGCTTATCGTTTCATATGATCTTAAAGATGAATATTCAGATCCCACATCAATTCTTAATGAAACGGATAGAATCCCAAAAGCTTAAAAACTAGGTTCCACTTCATAATCTGTCATTCTCTCTACCTTCTTTCAGGATACATTAATTTTTTAGTAAGTTCTTTTAACTATCTTCTAAGATACATTTTTAACCACTACAAGTTCAAAAATGATGCACCAAGCCCCTAATTTAATTGATATCTTATGTATAGAATCCTTATTAATTATAAAATTGTGACTATAATTAAATACAGGAGTGACAGAAATACAGGTTCTGAATTTCTTAAATTAAAAGTCCTTGGAAAAAAAGACAAATCATTTTCTTAAGCTGCCAGATGAGTACATTTAATATCCTATACCAACCATGTTATTTTCAAAATTATCCTGACTATTATTAACAGCAAATGTTAAACTACCAAATATCTTGTACTATTGATACATTATCTCTGAAGACATGGCTCAGCAATTTCAGTATATACACTTTGTGAAACAAGAGAACCAGAAGTACTTTCAAGAAAGAACAACAACAAAATCATCATTCCCTTCAGCACAATTGGCTCAGAGTAATGAAACAGAAATACTTGTTTTTAAAACATACTTTATACCCACATTTAAATGCCTAATTAATCCTAATAATTAAATGCATCCACTAACCATTTTCTTTGCAAGATCTCTTTTTTATTTCCATAAACCCAGGAATTTAATGGAAATCATTGTGTCATTATGGCCAGGGTAATAAATGCCTATTGGTCAATAAGCTCTGAACCTTAACAGGCAGTTAACTAATTCAGTTGCAAATAAGACCAATAGTTCTAATGGCCTCTAATTTCACTGCAAGAGTCCAGCCTTATGAACTATAGATGGTTTTCATGAGTTCTTCCTAGAGCAGAGAACAGCAATTTAAATGTAAAAAACACGCATTTCAAATTCAAGCGCTTACACTGATTTCATTCGCCAGTGAGACCACAGATCAGAAGTCCTCCCAGAAGAAATATTTAAATGCAATAAGTAGAGCCAATGCAAGCAAAAATAAACAATTTTAAATTACAAGAGATCAAGGTAGTCTATTTGAAAATCATTCAAATTTTCTTTTGCTTATTTCAAACAACGTGAATAATTTTTTTAAAACTAGACAAAAGTAACAACTGTACAAACACCTTGTAACAAAAACAAAAAGGGAGGCTTAGAAAGTTGATCTCTTCCTCCTGTCTCACTCATCCTCCTCCCCTAAGAGTGAAGGCTTCTAGATTTCAACATAAATAGATACAACTTAGTATACAGATATCCGATATCAGTATACTTGAAATAAAATAGTTTGGAGACATCAGTATCCACACAAAACCTGATCTTTTCAGCTGTTTGTCTCACACTGCAACAGCAGAGAAAGCACTTCAAAAGATGAGATAAGAATGTCCCTTCATCCTATACCAGGAGCTGACTTCCATACAAAAAAGAACTAGGTTATGTCATTGTTCTGCCAGCTTTCAATTCTGACCTGATTATTCTGTGCCTCTCTCCATACTTCTATAGTAGTTACACTTAACAGGAAAACCTCTTAAATTACACATTTGGGTTCCTTATTCTTATGACATTTAATTTAGAAAGCATTTACATGCCAAATTTAAAATGTCCTTATACTTATTCATCATTTACTTTGTCAATTATGGTGAAAGAAATTAAAGTTCTCTGGTCTGATTTTATACCAAACTTCTGACAAACCTAAAGAAAACAAATCACTATACTTTCCAGCCTCTAGTTCAATCATAATCACACTTCTCACAAAATATTTAGACTATATTAATCTTCCCGATAGCACAGTAATTCAGAGAGTAATAATATATAGTAGTGAACTAGAACACTAGGCAGGTAGTAAAAAAAACCTTGGGCTGGTATTAGCCTTGTAACTAACCAGTTACATTCATTTCAATTAACTTTCCCAGCCTCAATTCTATCATTTCTAAAACGAGAGGTTGGGTTAAATGACCTCTTAAGGCTCTTTAGAACCATGTAACATCCTAAAATCCTATTCAATGAAATGTGATCTTCTTTAAATATTTATAGACTGGCTAACTGCTGAGGTATCCTATTAATAAATCTCTCCTTAATACTCCCACATTCACTATCATTTGGAAACTTGTGACTATCATACTTGGTTTCATTTCAATGTCTCCTTTTTCAAACATATTTTACCTAAAAGAAAACCTAACACAAGAGTCCTAGATAAAATATCTACCCCCACCATTCCTCCCCCAAGCTTTCTCTTTTAACAAAACACACTCGCAATTGTCAAGAAGGGTGTCAGCCAGTCTATTTCTTTCCATGTGTTAATGAACCACCTATTGCCAAATGGTAGTCTTTCCTTAATTCCAGACCAGTAAACACAGTTTTCTGATGATATAAAATGACAAAGTACTAATTAGAAGGAATCTAATATGAAGTCACAATTCTCATTAATTGGAAGTTATTAGAGTAATTATTAAGTCACATTATCATTAGACCAAAGAAAATGTCAAAATTGATTTATGTATTCAGGAGTTTCCAATAATCAGGGTCTACAATCAAGGTCCTCTATAAAATGACTGGAGTAGAGAAAATAACATTTTACCGGTTTAACGAATGTTCTGAAAATATCACATTTTTTATTGTTCGGATGTCTCTTTCTGGCATTTAAATATACCCTGAAACACTGAATTAAACAAGATGACTAGGAAGAAAGTACTTTAAAGTCTCCAAAGAGTACAACCTGTAGCATCTTTAAGAGGCTAAAACAACCCTAATTATGAGTAATGCTGCGAGGATCCCAAGAAGCATCTAACTCTTAAGTCAAAAGAGTACTGCCTTTGTTCAACTCCCTAATTAAGATGCACTGAAGATAAATGCAAACAAATATTGAAGGCCTTTGGAGGCCAATACATCAAAACAATAGAGGGAAAAAGCTGCTCAACTAATTGCAAAGCCCGAACAACATGAGTAAATTTTATGTTTCTCTTGTAATTCATCAGATTTCCTAATTCTTTTCTTAACAGATTTTTGCAATTTTTGAACTAGCTCAGATGATATAAATACATTGTAATGTTAGCAAATTTTGGTATGTATTTGTACTCTGAACATAGTTCAAAACTCTGTAATGAAAAGCTACTGATCACGGGAATTCCTTGACAGTACAGTGGTTAGGAATGTGCATGTCCACTGCAGGACACACAACTGTGATCCCTGGTTGGGGAACTAAGATCCTACAAACCAAGCATGCAACTGGGGGGAAAAAAAAGCTACCGATCTTTGATTTATAAAAGCAAAAATTGTTCTGTGTGTGTGTTAAATTCCCTAAGTGCTACATATGGTCTAGGTTGCAGAACAATGTTCTCAGAGCATAGCGTCAGTCGCTCAGTCATGTCCAACTCTGCGAACCCATGGACTGTGTTCCACTGTCTCCAGGGGATTTCCCGGAACCAAAAATCAAACCCAGGTCTCGCGCATTGCAGGCAGATTCTTTATCATCTGAGCCAAAAATGCTAATGTGATGGTGAAATCAAAAGTTAATATAACTAAAAAATTATTTTACAGTTAATTTCACAAGTTAAACTCAAATTCTGAAGCTAATATATCTTGTTGTTGCTGTTCAGTCACTCAGCACTCTTTCCAGCACTGCAGTCTCCCCTGTCCTTCACTGCTTCCAGAGTCTGCTACAATTCATGTCCAGAGTCGGTGATGCTATCTAACCATCTCACCCTCTGCTGCCTCCCTTCTCCTTTTGCCTTCAATCTTTCCCAGCAGCAGGGTCTTTTCCAATCAGTTGGCTCTTCACATCAGCTGACCCAAGTATTAGAGCTTCAGCATCAGTCCTTGCAATGAATATTCAGAGATGATTTCCTTTAGGACTGACTGATTTGATCTCCTTGCTGTCCAAGGGACTCTGAAGAGTCTTCTCCAGCACCATAATTCGAAAGCAACAATTCTTTGCTTCTTCACCTGCATACAGGTTTCTCAGGAGACAGGTAAGGTCGTTTGGTACTCCCATCTTATTAAGAATTTTCCACAATTTGTTGTGATCCACACAGTCGGAGGCTTTAGCACAGTCAATGAAGCAAAAGTAGATGTTTTTCTGGAATTCTTTTGCTTTCCTCGTGATCCAACGAATGTTGGCAATTTGATCTCTGGTTCCTCTGCCTCCTCAAAGCCCAGCTTGTACATCTGGCAGTTCTTGGTTCCCATACTGCTGGAGCCTAGCTTGGAAGATTTTAAGCATAACCTTGTTAGCATGTGAAATGAGCGCTATAGTTTGGACATTCTTTGGAATTGCCCTTCTTTGGGACTGGAATGAAAACTGACCTTTTTCAGTCCTGTGGCCACTGCTGAGTTTTCCAAATTTGCTGGCATATTGAGTGCAGCACTTTCACAGCATTGTTTTTTAGGATTTTTAAATAGCTCAGCTGGAATTCCATCACTTCCATTAGCTTTGTTTCTAGTAATACTTCCTAAGGCCCACTTGACCTCACACTCTAGGATGTCTGGCTCTAGAGGAGTGACCACAACATCATGGTTATTCAGGTCATTAAGACCTTTTTTGTATAGTTCTTCTCTGTACTCTTGCCACCTCTTCTTAATCTCTTCTGCTCTGTTAGGTCCTTACCATTTCTGTCCTTTTTTGTGCCCATCTTTGCATGAACTGTTCCCTTAATATCTCCAATTTTCTTGAAGAGATCTCTAGTCGTTCCCATTTTATTGTTTCCCTCTATTTCTTTGCATTATTTATTTAATAAGGCTTTCTTATCTCTCCTTGCTATTCTCTGGAACTCTACATTCAGTTGGGTGTATCTTCCTCTTTCTCCCTTGCCTTTCGTTTCACGTCTTTCCTCATATTTGTAAGGCCTCCTCAGACAATCACTTTGCCTTCTTGCATTTCTTTTGCTTTGGGATGGTTTTAGCCACTGCCTCTTGTACAGTGTTAAGAACCTCCATCCATAGTTCTTCAGGCACTCTATCTACAAGATCTAATCCCTTGAATCTATTTGTCACTTCTACTGTATAATCACAAATGATTTGATTTAGGTCATACCTTAATGGCCTAGAGGTTTTCCCTACTTTCTTCAATTTAACCCTGAATTTTGCAATAAGGAGCTCATGATTAGTCACAGTCAGCTCCAGGTATTATTTTTGCCGACTAAAAAGCATCTCCATTCTTGGCTTCAAAAAACATAATTAACCTGATTTTGGTATTGAACATTTTGTGATGTCCATGTATAGAGTTGTCTCTTGTGTTGTTGGAAAAGGGTGTTTGATATGATCAGTGTGTTCTTTTGACAAAACTGTTAGGCTTTGCTCTGCTTCATTTTGTACTCCAGAGCCAAACATGGCTATTATTCCGGGTATCTTTTGACTTCCTGCTTTTGCATTCCAATCCCCTGTGATGAAAAGGACATCTTTTTTTGGTATTAGTTCTAAAAGGTCTTGTAGATTGTCACAGAACCAGTCAACTTCAGCCTTTTCAGCATCAGTGGTTGGCACAGACTTGGATTACTGTGATGCTGAATGGTTTGCCTTGGAAACAAACTGAGACCATTCTGTCATTTTTGAGACTACACCCAAGCACTGCCTTTCAGACTCTTTTTATTGACTATGAGGGCTGCTTCATTTCCTCTAAGGGATTCATGCTCTCAGTAGTAGATATAATGGTCACCTGAATTAAATTCACCCATTATTGTCCACTTCAGTTCACTGATTCCTAAAATGTCAGTGTTCACTCTTGCCATCTCCTGCTTGACCATATCCAATTTACCTTGATTCATAGCCCTAACATTTCAGGTTCCTCTGCAATATCCTTCTTTACAGCCTCAGACTTTACTTTCTCCACCGACACATCTACAACTGAGTGTTGTTTTCGCTTTGGCCCAGCTGCTTCATTCTTTCTGGAGCTATTAGTAATTGCCCTCCACTCTTCCGCAGTAGCATACTGGAACATCTTCAGACCTAGGAGGCTCATATTTTGGTGTCAGACCTTGCCTTTTCATACTGTTCCTGGGGTTCTCATGGCAAGAATATCGGAGTAGTTTCCCGTTCTCTCCTTCACTGGACCATGTTTTGTCGAACTCTCCTCTGTGACCCGTCTGCCTTGGGTGGCCCTGCATGGCATGGCTCATAGCTTCATTGAGTTACACAAGCCCTTTTGCCATGACAAGGCTGTGATCCACGAAGGGGCTAATAAATTTATCAATTATTAATCAAATAAAAACAAAATTCTCAATTAACAGGTCACATAAATAAATTTACAATCTGTCTGCAATGCAGGAGGCCTGGGTTTCATCCCTGGATCAGGAAAATCCCCTGGATAAGGGAATGGCTAGCCACTCCAGTATTCTTGCCACAAGAATTCCATGGACAGAGGAGCCTGCTAGGTTATAATCCATGGGGTCCCAAAGACTAAGACAGGGCTGAGCAATGAACATTTTATCTTATTTGTTTATTTTTGGGGCTTGGGCAGGCAGCTTGTGGGATCTTAGTTCCCTGACAAGGGACTGAACCCACACCCCTGGCAGTGAAAGCATGGAGTCGTAACCACTGGACTTCCAAGAAATTCTCTACATTTGCTACTGCTACTGCTGCTAAGTCACTTCAGTCGTGTCCGACTCTGTACGATCCCACAGATGGAAGCCAACCAGGCTCCCCTGTCCCTGGGATTCTCCAGGCAAGAGTATTGGAGTGGGTTGCCATTTCCTTCTCCAATGCATGAAAGTGAAAAGTGAAAGTGAAGTCGGTCAGCCGTGTCCAACTCTTAATGACCCCATGGACTGCAGCCTACCAGGCTCCGCCACCCATGGGATTTTCCAGGCAAGAGTACTGGAGTGGAGTCCCATTGCCTTCTCTACATTTATCTTATTTTAAAGATTTATATTATTCTAATTAAATAATATATGTTCATTCTAGAAATTTGGGGAAAAATAAAAAACAAAACAAAAATTTAGCTCATCCTTTAATCTCATTACCCAGAGATCATCACTTTCATTTTAACTTATGTGCTGTGCTCAGCCAAAAAACCAAAACATAAAATAGAAACAAGATTGTAACAAATTAAATAAAGACTTTTAAAATGGTCCACATTTAAAAAATCTTGGATGGGATAATTATGTGTGTTTCTGATACAGAGGAGTAACACTGTCCTAATCTAATTCAAGAATTCCAAAGCATTACTTTTATGAAGCACAAGGAAGTCCTTTTTATGAGATTTATAGAATATGGCATGGAGATGAATATAATTTAACTTGAAATTAACATGTGCAACCATCTATAAACATCTATTGGAGCCCATCTGTTTGCAGCAATATTTTCCCTGAGTTATGTGTTCTGCTGGAGGAGGAAATGGCAACCTATTCCAGCATTCTTGCCTGGAGAATCCCATGGACAGAGGAGCCTGGTGGGCTACCAGCCATGGGTCACAAAGAGTCGGACAGGACTGAGTGACTGAGCACACACACATGTGTTCTGCTCACCAGAAAAGAAAGCTCTATAGCTTTTGAATGCTGATTTTAAAAAACTAGCTTCTACCTACTGAAAAAATTACAGGAACAGTAAAAACTTGGATTAACCTAGTGTTCTAGTATTTTTCATTTCCTTGGGAAGAATATACAGAAAGGACAAGAAAAGGATTTTTTATTTCAGCATTAAGCATATGCCATTGCTTGTACATGGCCATAACCACATATGCATATATCCCTGATTACTCTTTAGCAGTATTATGAATTTCAGTAGGGAAAAAAGAGCATTTACTATTTTAAAACAGCCTTAGTCATTCTACTAGTCATTTGGTGTCTGCTCTATGTCCATGAAAAAGATGCGCTCAGCACACATATACCAATCCTGGGATCACTGGTCCTTAAATCTAGTGTGGTGTCTTGCAACACAACTGAGAAGTCAGACTATATTCAAAACAAGTACCTTTAGGCTGAGCCTTAAAGGAGAGTCACTACCAGAGAGAATAATGAAACACATTACTACCTGAGGCAACATTACCAAGAAAAGGTAGTTCAAATTCAACCATGCTTCCTTTGAAATAATCTCAACTCAAAATTTCTTCAGCTTTCCTTCTCAATTAAAAAAATCAGATATTAAGATCTTTTTGAAAAAGGCTTAACAGTTAACATGCGACAAATACCTTGTCAGTATTTAATCAGGATACCACCTGCCAAACCAAATAATCTGAAAGCATTAAAGAAACTGTAGCACTGAGTCTCTAACATGCTAAAAGATTTGGAAGACTTAAAGAAAATATAACTGAAAATAATAAATTCATTCTTTGATCAGTATTATCAGGGATGAGAATTATTACAGTTAACAACCACAGAGGCACTCCTTTTATGCCCCATTCTCAAACTTATTTTATAATCATCCTAATTCTATAATCTGCATGAAATAAGATATAGCCTATTGGGATTAGGGAAGTTTCCCAGAGGGGTGGAAAAATGAGTCACTCTGACCTTAATTAGGAGGAGAAAGAAAGGTTTTTTCCTCTCCTTTCATCTCTAAAGGAGATGGTAAGGCGCTGGCCCAATGTGAAACCAGGGGTTGAATTCTTTTATGAATAAGGAGTGGAAGGAGAAGAACATGGGGATGTCTTTATATACAGGACACGTGACATAAATCAAATTGTCTTAACCACCCTAAACCATGAGAATTACTAAGTCATTTTTTCCAGTGAGGGCGAGGAGCCTCTGAGAGGCGGAGCAGTTACCCCCATGTCACACACACTCAAGCAGTTGAGTTGGGAGTCAAACTCAGATCTAACTTCAAAGGCTCTGCTCTTTCCATGGAAGTATGCTGGTGCCCTCACTGAAGTTTTACTCAGCAAAGTTTAGTCATAATACCTTTCTCTATCAAAATAAATAACTTTAACCAGCTGGTCTTAATATTACAGGAACTGAAATTAAGAAGAAAAAAAATCACAACAGCCACAAATATCTGGAACCACAAAGGAACATGCTATGTTACAGTCAATAAAGTGCTGGTTAACAAAAATTCCAAAGTTAGACCCCCAAAATAAAAACTCATAAGAAGAAAAAAAAAAATAACTGCTTCCAAAATGCAAATAATCATCCCCTAAAGATCCTTAACATAACACATGGGACGATTGAGTCTTCAAGCCCAGAACCATCTTCTTTCCCAGGCCTCCTGCCCTCTCATTTCCCTCAGCCTCACTCTTCTGAGAGAGCAAAGGTCACCAAATTAGGTGCCTGCAATGACCTTTTATGGATCTGCCTGCCTGACTTTGCTCACAGAGCCCAAGGCAAAGCAACTTTTTCTGGCAAAGAAACTCATTTTCAGTTGTTTTTATTTTTAAGAGAATGCATCATCACAAAAATATTAATGCTCTGGGTACATAAACAAGAAAAATTTGTTATGAAGCTCACTCTTTTTTCCAAAGACTTTTACTGCATAAATATCAGAACTTAAAACCCAGAAAGAAAGTGAAAGTCGCTCAGTCATGTCCGACTCTTTGCAACCCCATGCACAGTCCATAGAATTCTCCAGGCCATAATAATACTGAAGTGGGTAGCTGTTCCCTTCTCCAGGGGATCTTCCCAACCCAGGGACTGACTTACCAGCTGAGCCACCAGGGATGCCCAAGAATATTGGAGTGGGTAGCCTATCCCTTCTCTAGCAGATCCTCCCAACCCAGGAATCGAACCGGGGTTTCCTGTGTTGCAGGCGAATTCTCTACCAGCTGAGCTAGGCATATTACATTAGTTTTTCCAAAATAACAATGAATTATAAAATTACAGGGCTTGAAGGGATCTTGCACAGTTACACAGACCATCATCTTCACTTCAAACAAAACTTATTGAAGCATTTTAAATAATTGGGAATTCATTCAATGTTAAAACCTTCTCTCAGAAAAAAAAGCATTCACAGGCAAGAAATTATTTCATATAACATGAAACACTCATTTTCCCTTATAAAATTGTGAGGAGTTTATTTTAAAAAAACTTTTTAAATCTTCAGGGTGGGAGTTGGTGGTAGGGACGGTTTGTATGAAAGAAAAGAAAACAATCATTACATGTCAGGCACTGCCCTGAAAGCTTTTATTTAATCTCTACAATGGTCTGTGAAACAGGTACTATGAACTCATTTTACTAGCAGGTATTAAAGTTCAGAAGGGTAAATAAAATGCCAAAGGCCAGAAGATTAACAGATGGCAGATTTGGGACATTAATTCAGGTTTGCCTAACTATCCTCTTGTCAGCTAATAGTCAGAGATGGCAATGGCAACCCACACCAGTACTCTTGCCTGGAAAATCCCATGGATGGAGGAGCCTGGTAGGCTGTGGTCCATGGGGTCGCTAAGAGTCGGACACGACTGAGTGACTTCACTTTCACTTTTCACTTTCATTCATTGGAGAAGGAAATGGCAACCCACTCCAGTGTTCTTGCCTGGAGAATCTTGCCTGGTGGGCTGACGTCTATGGGGTCGCACAGAGTCGGACACGACTGACGTGACTTAGCAGCAGCAGCAGCTCATAGTTCATCACCTTTAGGCCAGATATTACCAATCTTGTCAAACTGGTTGTACAGTGCCTTCATTATCAGGGTGAAATGAGACAGCCTGGATCAGGGACAGTAACTTGAAAGCTAGGGATGGAGACAAGTGCTGGCCAACAGCTCTTATTTGAAACACTGCGTCTACTTTATAATCACTGGAAACTTCTAAAAGCCAGGAGAGCCACACCAGCTCCAAACTCTCACCAGAGTTTAAGAACAAGAGATTCAAACTGGCTGAAAATGGGCCACAGATTATGAGAAAGCCCAAAACTGCCACCTGTTAGGGCAGTGGCTGACAATAGCCCTTGCAAGTGATAAGGAGTGGAAACTGTGGACAGAAATATCCATGAAAACTGCTTAACACAGCTTTCCTTGGTATACATTTCAGAGATCACCAGTCTCTGTAACATACAGGACTTTTCACATTCAGGTAATACAGAGAACATAGAGAAAGGGGAGCAGGCAGAGAACAGGGTAACAAGATCCCGGTCTCACTGTTCCAGAAGATGGGGCAGGAACTGGGGAGAGCACTGGACAAGCATGCTTCACAGCACAGCAACAAAGAAAACAACTTAAATCAAAAAGAATAAAACACAAAAGCGAAACCAAAAGTCAGAAAACGAGCAAGCAAAAAATTCAAAAACTATTCAGTGATGTGATCTGGGTAGAAACAATCTAAAGATTTTTAAAGGAAAACCTCTTGAAAAGTCACTTTTCTCCTCAGCAAACTCCTTCTACTTACACTCTTCTCCATTTACACTGCACTCCATTCAATTTCATACTCCATTCTTAGTTTTGTTAATAGAGTCTCATCTTAGATAGCTTGAGTAGCAATGACCAATACATTACTCAGCAACAATATACACACATAAAATACCTAATGCCTCCAGATCATCAAATTTACTCCTAACCCATTTGGGGCAGGTGAGGCCCACCAAGAAGGGCAGCGGGAAGAACAGCTTCTATGCAATCTCACATATTTTGAGAGAGAGACTTAAAGCAATGGGATTTTTACATCTTCCTTTAGAACTATCAGATTTGCCTCAACCAATCAAAACCAAAAGCAGGCTTGCCACTTGAGTCTGAAGCAAGCAGGGAGAGTCAGGCATATGCCTTTCCACAATTCCAAGTCAGTCTAGAATTTGTACCTCAATTTTAGCCAGTCCAACTAGTGCTTGGGAGCTATGATGGAAAAAGATTCACCCCTGGGGTAAAATCTTTAGAAGAAAACAACCATAACTCTGTTAGATACTAGAAACAACTGCAGAACTCACAGATGTGGTCCCAGGTCGTCCCAAAAAAAAAAAGCTAAAAGCAACAGATGAACCTCTAGCCCTTCCCCACATCCACAGCAGGCTCAAGCCCTCTCATCTGCTTCTGGTGTTTGAAAGGTAGAATGTAGATGGATGATCAAGGGAAAGAGATGATATTCAGCACTCACTGGGGCTCCCAGAGGGTACCGGGTGTCCGTCTAGCCTATCAGGCCTCCAGAGTTACCTGAGCTCAAAAGAGAGCACAGAGATTCCCTAAAAGCCTCGGAATTAGCTCTCACTTGAGAGGAAAAGAGGCTTCCCTGAAGCCTAGTGGAGCTAGAGCAACTTCTCCATGCTGGAATCAGAACAGACAGACCTTCACAGGCAGCAGATACACTTAGTTGTTTGGGAGCTGACTTCCAAATATGTGGGGCTTCTTTCATGACTGAAGGCTGCTTAAAAGTTATAGACTACTTCTAACCAATCGATGGCTTCTGATCCCATACTCCCTGCTCAAGTGAACACGGAGAAACGAAATGTCAGGTTCTTTAAACATGCCAACTGGAAATCAAAGTGAAACGCTGAAGGAGAAGTGACAGCTCAGTGTTTCTAGTATAAATTCCCTGGTGTTCACTCTTAAATTGTCCCAGTCCTTTCCTGTTTGACATTTCCTGCCTCGCTTAAGCTAAAGTGGGGCCTGTGCATAATCACTGATGAACTAAATGCCCACATGACCACCTCAAGTGACACACACAGTGCTCTGACACAAAAAACAAAATCAATAATCTGCTGCTCTGTGTCACATGGAAATCCTGACTGCTGTCAGCAAAAAGGAGGAGGAGACTTGGGGGTTGCAGTAGAGACAATTAGAGCCCTTGGAAAAGCAGAGCAGAAAGTAATGAAACCTCCTCAAGTTCATCACTTACACACACACACACACACATGTGCGCACATGAAATGAAAAGGCCATGTAGCCAGAGGTCATATTTTTCCAGTCTGCTAAATTAAAGTGACTGAAAAGCTCCGTAATTACATAGAAACAGATGAAATTGTTATCTTAACTAAATTGTAAATGCACTTTAAATGTCATAAGTTTTGATGCAATTGAATATTTTAAATGGACATTGTTCAGTATATTCACTGAGTATATACCAACCCATTGGGGATATAAGCCATGTCCATTATCAAGACTGAACAAAAGCTCATCCATCTGCCTGAGCAGTACAAAAGGATACTACAGAGAAAGCAAAGACAGACCCTCTCTAACTGGAGTCACAGAAAAGAGCACTGCAAAAGAGCCAAGAAGCCCCAGTTCCAGTCTCAGCTCTGCCATTTACTCACTCTGACCTTAGGCAAGTCACAACCCCTCTGGGCCTCAGTTTCCCTCTCTGTGAAACAGAAAAATAATCCCTGACATACTAGTGTCACAAGTTACTATGAAGATAAAATAAAATAAGTAAAAATATTCTGCAGATACAAATGTAAACAATCATTAGAATTTATGCCATTATGTATTTGGGGCAAAATAGGAAAACAAATCATTACTTACGATAGCCCACAAAAGATCTAAATTAACTTTCCACTAACCAGTTGGTTAAAAACAAAAAAAGGGATGAATGACACATTCTCAGTGCATTACTATTAAACCCTCAGAGTGTCCAACACTTACGTTACAATGAAGATGAGGCCATAGTCTACATGTACAAAACATAGACATACCTATCTAGTATGTTCATAGGAGGGTAAAAGAGCAAATAAATGTACTTCTTTTCATATCTAACTCATTAGCAGAGAGTGACATAAGCACTGGAGAGAAACCGATCCATTATCTCTCACCTTTCTTTGTCCCTTCCTACACACATTGTATATAAAATAGCAACTAAAGCAGACTAAGAGAAGTACTAAAGTGGCAAGTTTATATATTAATGGCATTCCAGATAAAGTACAATTTTCTCATAGTAATAGTAACTTATTTTCCTATTACACATTCTGTGTATCTAGCAGATTTACTTGCAATTTTTGGACTCAAATGCATTATGTGTATTATTAATATTGTTAAAATCTGGATCTATATTTCAGTTTCCAGTCTTTTTAAAGTAATAATAGTTTTTAGATATCTGTTCATCAAAAGAAGAAAAAAAGGTTTTTTCTTTTTCATGCTTAGGGTTAGGGTTAGGGGGAAGGCAATGGCACCCCACTCCGGTACTCTTGCCTGGAAAATCCCATGAACGGAGGAGCCTGGTAGGCTGCAGTTCATGGGGTCGCTAAGAGTCGGACACGACTGAGCGACTTCACTTTCACACACTGGAGAAGGAAATGGCAACCTACTCCAGTGTTCTTGCCTGGAGAATCCCGGGGATGGGGGAGCCTGGTGAGCTGCCATCTATGGGGTCGCACAGAGTCGGACACAACTGAAGCGACTTAGCAGCAGCAGCAGCAGCAGAAAATACTTCACACTTTGAGCTGTACAGGACTCCATGGATGGAACAGTATTTCTACAATCATTCTCTTTTATTATCACAGGTTCTACCAGATTGCTAAGGCAATCCAACACACAGACACAGACACACACACACACTTCTATGGATGTCTGAGTTAGTGGTAAATCAACACAACAATGCAATCAGAAACAAAGAGGACTGGAGTTAAGGCACTGATAGTGCAGAAACAGAAAATGACTCAGGGAGTATTTAGGAGACCCCCTCTTGCTCAATTTTATATATGATGCACCAGTCTACACACAGATAATTTATTATGATACATAAAGGTTGAGAATTACTGTTAAAATCCTCCAGAAATATTTTCCAGAGCTGTCAGGACAGAACTGGCAACACTGCACAAAGAGAGTGTCTCCTAACAACCTGTGTTCTGCAAACAAAAGAGCTCACTCTCACAACAAACAGATCTCCACTTTACATTTGTAGAGAAAGCATTGCTTAGTCCACTTAAAAAGAAAAATACTACCAAAACAGAAAGGAGAACACCATGTCTTAATATAGTCTTCCATCATTTCAGCCTTGGGGCTCACTTGATCTGAAGAATTCCATATATGCTTTGAGAGGTGAAAAGCCTTTCTGAATAATTGAAGACAAAATAATGAAACCCTAGAATGTCAGAGACATAATATAGTTTTGTAGAATTCATCACGGAGCTTTTAAATTCCCAAATACTACATGCTGAATAATTTATTCCTGTGTCAATATGGGGCCAGCAGATGTTCATTCAGAGCCAATATTAACCCTCCTCAAGCTGAAAAGCAGAAAAATAGGCTCTGTCTGAGATGGAAGAAGGCACTTAGCTTAAGTGAGATTATCTTGCTATTTATGAGAAAATTAAAGCAGCTTTGAAAGTCAAGAAAAAACACACTACTTAGTCGGCAATCTTTTATCAAAGTCTGCTTATAAAGATAAGGAGGTGAATTTCATGAGAAAACACAAATGGTGGATACAGGGGGAGCTGATAACACTGCTTTCTCCTTTCAGAAGCGTCCCTGAGGACTTTTCGACGACTCTGTCTAAGGCTATCTTTTAGTGGTTTATTGATATTTACCTCCCTCTTTGGATCACTAATTCTTGATGCAATTTTGAACTCTACCGCAATTTAGTTTCTGGGTATTCTCTCCTCTATGGCCCACTTCTAACTCTGTTCACTTTAATTAAAAAGAGAATAAGGGAGAAGAAAACTGAAAAATTAAGCAACAATAAAGTTTAAAGTTTCACCAATGGTATGAAACTTCAAAACTGGAAAGCAATGCCTTCCTTAGATCTCATTCATTCATTCTCTCATTCAACAGCTAGTTACTGAATACTACCTCGGTACAAAATATTATGCCAGGGCCAGAAAGAGATGAGATGTTTAACAAAATCTAAAGATTTATTAAACAGGGGAATATACATGTACATGTCTAGATACCTGTGGAGGCTTCCAGTCAGTACAGTGTCAATGGTGTACCGCTGCTGCTGCTGAGTCGCTTCAGTCGTGTCCGACTCTGTGTGACCCCATAAACAGCAGCCCACCAGGCTCCCCCATCCCTGGGATCCTCTAGGCAAGAACACTGGAGTGGGTTGCCATTTCCTTCTCCAATGCGTGAAAGTGAAAAGTGAAAGTGAAGTCGCTCAGTTGTGCCCGACTCTTAGCGACCCCATGGGCTGCAGCCTGGCCTCTGCAAAAACAGACAGTTCTTGATCTGAAAACACACAATGGGTATATATGAAAATAATTTTAGGTTACATGACTGAGCTCACATCAAAGGAAGGGAAATCCCTCAACTGCTAGAAACAGAGAGGAAATACAGACACAGTGATGAGCAGGGGGTAAAGCCAATAAAATTCCCAGGAAAAGTAATGAATTCAAGTCACTGAAGGGGCACCCTGATACCACCTCAGCGAGAGGTGCCCAGGCTACAGCTTCATGTACTCCTCGGTGGACATGAACTACCTGAATAAAATTAAGAATCACCAAGGTCTACACATGAAACAGACAAGGAAAAAACTTTACCTATCACCCAGAATGGTGATGTAGGTGGAACAATCTGTACCACAAGAGTCAGGCATAATTCAACAGACTAAAAGAAACTTTAAAAGAACTATGTTTAAAATGTTAAAGGAGATAAAGATACAAAGAAAAGTAACAAGGTTTAGGAAAAAAAGAAAAAGGACAGTACAAAAAATGACCAGAGGATAATATGAAAAAGAATCAAATAGAAACTCTAGAAATAAGAGAGAAGGTAACCTCATTTAGGGGGTGTAAGAATTCAAAGGTGGCCTGAGCAATACACAGCTGATAGAAACTAGGACTATTAACTCAGGGAAATCATCCAAAATTCAAGACAGACAAGGAGATAAACACAGGAAAAAGAGCTTGAGATAAAGAAGATAGAATAAGATGGTTCAGTCTATACTAACAAGGATTCCAGAAGAGAAGCAGGAGAAAAAGGAGAGAAAGACATAATTGAAGAGTACTATCTAGAACAGACCTGATTTTACAAATGAGAAAATCTCAGCCCAGAACTGTCTTCAGTCACACAGCTTGCAAGTTAAAGGAAAAGGGACAGCACACGGGCCACTAGCTGATCACTCTTACATTATTAAACATCTTTCCAAACGGAGAAACTCACTTAAAAAACAAACACCAACCTGAAATTTCTTTTAGTTATTATACTATTTGGATATTTTATTTAAATGTATATGACACAGTGCTAAAATCCTTGTATGTTACTACCACTGATTTTCCAAACAACTATATTACTTTCATTTTACAGACAAGAAAACTGATACTTAAACAGAAGTAACTTTCCCAAAGTCATATAAGTGATGAGTGGCAGAGCCAGCATTCAAGCAAAGGTGTGTCTGGTTCCAAAAAGCATACTCTTTTTTTCTAATGGAAGTATCAGTTCAGTCGCTCAGTCACATCCGACTCTTTGCAACCCCATGGACTGCAGCATGCCAGGTCTCCCTGTCCATCACCAACTCCCAGAGCTTACTCAAACTCATGTCCATTGAGTCAGTGATGCCATCCAACCATCTCATCCTCTGTCATCCCCTTCTCCTCCCGCCTTCAGCCTTTCAGTATAGTGGATTGATAATGCTGTGTTAGTTTCTGGTGTACAGCAAAATAATTCAGGTGTGTGTGTGTGTGTATGTATTTTCTTAGTGGTTGTGGTTTAGTCACTAAGTCATGTCCAACTCTTCCATCCATGGGATTTCCCAGGCAAGAATACTGGAGTGGGTGCTGCCATTTCCTTCTCCAGGGGATCTTCCCGACCCAAGGACAGAACCCATGTCTCCTGCATTGCAGGTAGATTATTTATCAATGAGCCACCAGGAGAGCTCTCTATATATTCTAATACACATATGTTTTTGATATTCTTTTCCATTATGGTTTATTACAGGATATTGATATAGTAATATCAATATTACTATAACAATAATGATACAGTAATAATAATGATACAGGATAGCACAGTTTCCTGTGCTATACAGTAGGACCTTGCTGTTTTATCTGTTTTAAATACAGTATTTTTTTGTCTGCTAATCCCAAACTCCTAATTTATCCTTCCTCCACAGCCTTGCCCTTGGGTAACCATAAGTCTGCTTTCTGTATTTGTGTGTCTGTTTCCATTTTGTTAACTAAGCTCATTTATATCAAATTTTAGGTTCCACATGTAAGTGATATCACATGGTGTCTTTCTCTTTCTGAGTTCACTTAGCGTGACAACCTCCAGGTCCATCCATGTTGGTGCAAACTGCATTACTTTTTTATGGCTGAGTAATATTCCACTGTATAAATGTACCACATCTTCTTTACCCATTCATCTGTTGATGGACACTTAGGTTGCTTCCATATCTTGGTTTTTTTAAATAGTATTGCTGTGAACAATGGGGGGCATATATGCAAAAGAAAGTGAAAGTGTTAATTACTCAGTCATGTCAGACTCTTTGCAACTTTACAGACTGTAGCCTGCCAGGCTCCTCTGTCCATGGAATTCTCAGGCAAGAATACTAGAGTGGGTTGCCATTCCCTTCTCTAGGGTATCTTCCCAAGCCAGGGATCGAACCCAGGTCTCCTACACTGCAGGCAGATTCTTTACCATCTGATCCACCAGGGAAGCCCAAATATCCAAAAGGCATACTCCTTAATCACTATATAACAATGCTTCTATAGTGATATAACTTTAAAATAATAAGGCATCCCTAAAATTTACATTCAAAGATCAATTTAATTACATCACAGTCTCACTGTATACTTGGGAGTATGATCTTTAAAAAAGTACAGTCAGCCCTCTATATCCACAGGTTTCGTATCTGCAGATTCAACCACAAATGGAAAATATGTATTTTTTTTAAATTCCAGAGAGTTCCAAAAATCAAAATTTGAATGTGTCATACACTGGCAACTATTTACATAGCAATTTCATTGCATTTATAATTATAAGCAATCTAGAGACAAATTTAAAGTATATGGAAGGATGTGTGTAAGTTATATGCAAATACTACACCATCATATAAAGGACTTGAGCCTCCTCAGATTTTGTTAATCTTACAGAAAACCTTGAACAAACTTTTAGGCCAAACTAATATATACCCCAAAAAACTGTAAAGCAGAGACTCAAACAGATACTTGTATATCAACATTCATAGAAGCATTATTTTCAATATTCAACAGGTAGAAACAACCAAGTGTCCATCAACAGATGAATGGATAAACAAAATGTGGCATATACATACAATAGGATATTATTCAGTCACACAGAGGAACAAGATTCTGATACATCCTACATCACGGTTGAACCATGAAAATATGCTGAATGAGATAAGTCAGATGCAAAAGAAAAAATCATTTAAGATTTCACTTAATGATGTATCTGGAATAGGCAAATTCATAAACACAGAAAACAAAACAGAGGTTACCGCAGACTGGGGATAACCAAGGAGGAATGGGGGTTTGTATTTAAACAGTACTGTTTCTGTTTGGGTTGATGAAAAAGTTCTGAAACTGAAGAGTGGTGCTGTTTGCACAACTGTGAATGTACTTAAGGCCATTAAATTATACACATTAAAATGGTTAAAATGATAAATTTTCTGACATGTATATTTCACTGCAACAAATAAATGGAAATGGCATGTGACTTACAGAATATCTTTTCCTAATGTTATTGAAATATACTAACATATCTTAAACATCTTTAAGAATAAATACTCCTTTACTATCACAAATACGGGTACAAGTATTAAAAAATATAAGATCCTTCAGTTCAGTTGCTCAGTCGTGTCCGACTCTCTACGACACCATGAACGGCAGCACGCCAGGCCTCCCTGTCTATTATCAACTGCCGGAGTTTACCCAAACTCATGTCCATTGAGTCACTGATGCCATCCAACCATCTCATCCTCTGTCGTCCCCTTCTCCTCCTGCCCTCAATCTTTCCCAGCATCAGGGTCTTTTCAAATGAGTCAGTTCTTCACATCAGGTGGCCAAAGTATTGGAGTTTCAGCTTCAACATCATAGGATCCTTAGATAATCTCGAAATATTATGCAGCTGAAAAAAATAATTACAGGATTTCCTAGTAGCTCAGCTGGTAAAGAATCTGCCTGTAATGCAGGAGACCCTGGTTCGATTTCTGGGTCAGGAAGATCCAGTGGAGAAAGCATAGGCTACCCACTCCAGTATTCTCAGCCTCCCTGGTGGCTCAGCTGGTAAAGAATCCTCATGCAATGTGGGAGACCTGGGTTCGATCCCTGGGTTGGGAAGATCCCCTGGAGAAGGGAACGTCTAACCACTCTAGTATCTGGCCTAGAGAATTCCATGGACTGTATAGTCCATGGGATCACAAATGTGGGTACAAGTATTTAAAAATACAGGATCCTTCAGTTCAGTTCAGTCCAGTCACTCAGTCGTGTCCGACTCTTTGCGACCCCATGAATCGCAGCACGCCAGGCCTCCCTGTCCATCACCATCTCCCAGAGTTCACTCAGACTCACGTCCATTGAGTCAGTGATGCCATCCAGCCATCTCATCCTCGGTCGTCCCCTTCTCCTCCTGCCCCCAATCCCTCCCAGCATCAGAGTCTTCTCCAGTGAATCAACTCTTCACATGAGGTGGCCAAAGTACTGGAGTTTCAGCTTTAGCATCATTCCTTCCAAAGAAATCCCAGGGCTGATCTCCTTCAGAATGGACTGGTTAGATCTCCTTGCAGTCCAAGGGACTCTCAAGAGTCTTCTCCAATACCACAGTTCAAAAGCATCAATTCTTCAGCGCTCAGCCTTCTTCACAGTCCAACTCTCACATCCATACATGACCACAGGAAAAACCATAGCCTTGACTAGATGGACCTTAGTCAGCAAAGTAATGTCTCTGCTTTTTATCTCAAAATAATATGCAGTTGAAGAAAATAATTATTGTTCATATTTACTGAGCACTTACAATGTGCTAGCCACCATTCTTGCAAGAACATTGTAACACATACAATAGAACATATATATATATATATATATATAGATATTATTATCATGACTTTACAGATAAGAGAAAGGAATCATAAGAAGTTACAATCTGTCACTATGCAAATGTTTTTAAAAATAAACAAGTTATTTTCTTTGCAAAAGTATTCCCGCTTTTGTGGAAAAGGAATTATCACTGAAAGTTTTCTTTTAATATAAATTTCATGCAGCATAATCAAAAATTCTTAATTGATTTTGCACATAATATATGCAACCATCTTTACTGCATCAAGAAAGGTATAGCTACATGATATTTAAAAAGAAAAAAAGAGAAAAGAGAAAAAAAGAAACTAGTTTGTCAAGCATCAAATCAGGCACCAGAGACTGTACTAAGCATTTTACATATCTCATTTAATCCTCTCAGCAACTTGGGAGGTAGGGATTACTACTTCCATTTTACAGGTAGGGAAAACAAAAATACACTAATCCAAAATACTCCTATTCGCTACTTTCCAATTATGATAAATATTTTATTCAAGTAGGAGCCAATTAATTCCAGTTCCCTTGGGAGTCAAAGAATAGTGGTCACTGCCAAAAGCTACCACAGATACCCAAAGGAGCCAACGTGACAGCTGCCCCAGCACGCTGCATGACTGAGTGTCCCAAAGCCCAACAGATCTCACACCCAAACACAGTGTGCAAGGGCAGAGGATCACCCCCCTGCACCACTGAGTCCAAGAATGGATTGTGTGGCCTTCTGCTCCAGCATCAGCCCAACAGCTGAAACGACAACCAAACAGGGACAGCCCTGATCCACGTTAAGGGGGCTCACACTAACCTCCCCTACAAGAATAGACTCTAAGGCACCTTCTTTTGCTTTGGAACGTGAAAACTTCTGAAATTCAAATAAGTGCAGCAGAAACCATACAATAAATTTTTACCAGATATTTTGGAAATGATTATATATTATATTAACTTTTCCCTCTGGGCTTACTTCATCTTATTAACACAAATATTCTCAGTTCTCTTTACAAAACAAAACACAAAGAACCCTTCTATTTTATCTCCCACCCCAGCTAACACTCTTTTCCCTACAAAGCAAGTCTTTCAAAACACTGTGTTTCTGGTTCAAACGCCATCAACACCCTCACCTTTGACTCACTCCTTCATATCCTCCTATCTGGGTCCCCTCCAACCCCTACTAAACCAGTCCTGTCAAAGTCACTCTTACCTAAACCATGGCAGATTTGAAGGTGCCCAGAGAAATCTCTGAGTGTTCTGAAGAGCAGAGTTTGAAAATTACTAAACTTGGGTCTTGTTACATATTTTGTGGGGGCAGTTACATAATTTGTAGAGGCTAGTACTGAGAGAAAATGTGAGGCTCTTGTTTAAAAGCAGGAAAGAGGGCTGTTTCCTTATTTTGCCAATTGTGTTCTCTCTATATACAAGTTGTGATGTTTTCTATTTGCTACTTGATACTGTGCTCCCTAGGGCATGAAGATGTCTGTAGGACAAATCCAGATCCTCACAGGCACCCAGGCAACACCCAAGACTTCGTGTATAGGGCACACACCAAACCCCATTCCTCGCATGCCCCTGCTCAAGGCCCTGCCAAGGCTGAAGAGTGGCAGCAATCTCTGAGAGGAACAGGGAAGCAGGCAGCCAAGTCTGTCCCAGGGAAATGGTTAAGAAGTAGGAAAAGGCTAGATCGCAGAAGCTCCATGCCCCAGCACAGGCACCACTGTTCTATCTGACTTCACTCACAAAATACAATTTCAAAACTAGAAGTATGCACAATGTCAAGATGATAACCACATAGCATTAAATTTTAAGCACAGGACTCCCTTCTGAGAATGAGATTTTATGCAACTACATTGATGGCAAACCCCAGTCCTCGCTACACCATGTAATAATCATAATAATGCCACCTTACAGCTGCATAAAACATCATAGTCCACAAATAGTTCCAATGTAATTTTAATCCTACAATAAACCTATATATAGAGATCCTCATTTTACAGATGAAAAAGTGACTCAGAAAGGTGAAGTGCATTGCCCAAGGCACGGAAGAGCAGGTGTGAAACCCAGCTCCTGACTCCAAGTCCAGGATTCTTTCCAGTGCAACACGTTTCCTAAGCAAAGGGCAGATGGGAGGGGACTAGAACAGCAACCACTTCTGTACATGAGCCACTGGCCTAGTCATTAGGTGGAAAGCATTTCTGCCAAACTTCTGTCAATTCCAGTTTTTAAAAACTTGATCTTCTATGTTGTCGAATTCAATGTCTTTATATAAAATATATGGTCTAAAAAATGTAAAAGCAACAGGTGTAAAGTTAGATTTTTTTCCCAATGTACCCCATCCAGTATGCACCTTGAGACCAAGCTACTCTGAGATACAATGTACTTCAACTATAGGAGAGCCAATTCCTTGATTTCGTTTGGAGAAAATTCATCAAAATGCCAGACAGCAACAACAGAGATGACAGGGAAGAAGGTAGCTAGGAGACAGCAGTATCAAGAAGGGAGCTAGTTTCTTCAATCTGACTCTTCCTTACCTACTTTACACATATGTTATAGAACTCAGTCTTTCCAGATGGTGATATTGTTGCTAAACGTCCTCATGTTAAAATAAAGGACTTTATTTTCAGACTTGAACTCTCAACTCATTTGTTTCCTAATTCAGTTACTCAAAATTCTTCCCTAAAAGCAATAAGAGAGCATTTTTTTGTGGTTGAACTAATATGCATTTGTTACAACCATTCACAGTGTCAACCCTTCACACTGGCTGATCACCCAGAAAATATTGAAGGAAAAAGAAGTGCAATTGAATGTTAGATCCAAACAGCACAATCTCTCAGCTCACTAGAGCAGAATCTCTCTCTAATACACTGGTCACAGGCTATATTACTAGCTCTTTTTATCCTATCTCTAGGTAGGAAAGCTATAATTTAAACTGACAGCATTACTTGTCATGAAGTCTATGGGTTTACAATTTCTAAATGTCAGTTTGAACTTCTGACTAGTTCCTTAGAGCACTACTGTTTGTTTCTAAATGAGGCAACTTGTCAGCTCTGCATACATAAAAGCAGTTAATCAGCAATTTGCAGTGCAACACTAGCGGGATCAGCTGGTATGCTAATAGTGAGCCCACAAAGCACCTCCAATTAGGAAAGAAAGCCTTGTCCTAAGCCAATAATATCCTCATATATCATAAAACTCATTCTCCTACTCAGTAGATGAAACATTTCACGCCAAGGAACTTATTATTTTGAAGTAACTGTCTGCCTCCAGCCTGATATACACAAGCTCCCACTGGCCTGTAACAGAGGAGCTGCAGGCAGAGAGTCAAGAACACTGACTCCTCTCTTCTGGCTTCTCTTCACTTCCCAGTGGGTTCTTATTCTTGACTCTCCTTTCTACCATCCTGCTGTCCTCTTTTCTATGTGGCCTTCACATCTCCTGTCTTCAGCTCTCTAAGTAAAACAGGATGAGATCCTACCTGAGAATTACCCTGGTTCCTCTAAATTTTTCATTATCACCCGAAGGCCATAATTTCTGTTAGGGTTTATTCTTGGGTGATATTGGGCTTCCCTGGTGACTCCAAAGGTAAGGAATCCACCCGCAGTGCAGGAGACCCAGGTTTGATCCCTGGGTTGGGAAGATCCTCTGGAGAAGGGAATGGCTACCCACTCCAGTATTCTTGCCTGGAGAATTCCATGAACAGAAGAAGACTGGAGGCCATAGCCTATGGGGTCGCCAAGAGTCAGACACGACAGTGACTAACACTTGGCGTTAAACATTCTAGGATTTGGACAAATGTACAATGACATGTATCCATCATTATAATAGCATACAGAATAGTTTCACTACAGTAAAAATCCTCTGACCTGCACCCATTTTTTTGCGTGTTTTAAAACAAAGTTCAGCATTCTCAAAGCTGGATACAAAAGTCCTCTTCTCACTAGGACATTGATATTAAATCTGAAACTAAGAAACATTAATTTTTTTCAACACCATCAGCACACATGAACAACTATCTGATATAATAGATTTATTTAGGTGATATTTTAAATTAAGAAATGTCATGAGATAATTGATGGCAAAGTGAAGTAAAAGTCACTCAGTCATGTCCAACTCTTTGTGACCCCATGGACTGTAGCCTGCCAAGCTCCTCTGTCCATGGAATTCTCCAGGCAAGAATACTGGAGTGGTAGCCATTCCTTTCTCCAGGGGATCTTCCTGACCCAGGAATTGAACTGGGGTCTCCTGCATTGCAGGCGGATTCTTAACCAGCTGAGCTACCAAGGAAGCTAATTGACAGTAACGTAACAGAAGTATCATTCCAAAAAGTTACCAGGAAAAAGGCACATGAACCTGAAAACACAGAAGCAAGCTTTGGGAAACTTTAGCAGAAAACATACATGATTATTATCATATGCAAACACAAGGCATCCATCTTATTCTCTTGAGTAACTCTTTTCATTAGTGCTAATGGGCTCAGGGCCTCTGTTTAGAGGCTTTTTCTGCAAATGCTAGAACAACACAAATCTTGTTCTTTTTGGTGAAGTCCAATCTCATATACAAGAAAAAAATGAAATCTATGTGTTGATATTGACACATGTTCACATGAGTATTTGTCTATGTATTACTTCTAATCACTTTTCCCTTTCACTTGAATTTATTAGTCATTAAAAATCCTGCCAAACATTACTGAGTAATACAATGTAAAAACAGCACCAAAATAAGATCCTATGGACATTTCTAACTAAATCCCTTTCATCAGGATTAAGAATTTTTAAAAACTATGTGTAAAAAGGTAGTAGCATTGAAAGTCATTCACCACAGGTGGCTTAAAGGTATGTGCATTCAGTCATGTCTGACTCTGCGACCCTATGGACACTATAGCCCAACAGGCTCCTCTGCCCATGGGATTCTCCAGGCATGAATACTGGAGTGGGTTGCCGTGCCCTTCTCCAGGGGATCTTCCTCACCCAGGAATTGAATCCATCTCTCTTGCATCTCCTGCATTAGCAGGAGGGTTACCTAGGAAGCCCAGCTTAAAGGTAGTAATATAAAACATGCCACATATCAATCATATATTTGTTAAACACCAATTTACATATGGTTAATGGGCTTCCCTAGTCACTCGGTTAGTAAAGAATCTGCCTGCGAAGCAGGATATCCAGGTTCAATCCCCAGGTCAGGAAGATCCCCTGGAGAAGGAAATGGGAACTCACTTCAGTACTCTGGCCCGGAGAGTTCCATGGACAGAGGAGCCGGGCAGGCTACAGTCAATGGGATCACAAAGAGTCAGACACGACTGCGTGACTTTCACTTTTCACTTTACATATGGTTAAGTGCTAAATAACATACAAAACTGAACCCAAAAGGCATGTGCCCAATTCAAGTGGCTATTGTTTTAACAACTTCCTTCCTCTTCCTTTACACATATATATGTTGAAAATACCATTCTCAATATACCTTTCCTGATGACTATCTTCTGTCACTTACAAACTACATTCAATTAAGTAAAAAAACAATGCCAAACTTCAACCAAGAAGGTTGTCAATAAAGAAATCTATGGAAAACATGCAGTTCTAAGAATTCCTATAGCCCATTTGACATTCTGCCCCACAGAGGCAAATAAAATCTAAACACGATGTAATTTCTTCTCAATGAGTTCTTTCTGTTAAAATATTCCCCTCCTGATTTCCTCTCTCCTCTCTCAATCACCCATTCTTTAAACATTTTCTTGTTGTGAGTTCTATTTACTGGGATACAAAGGTGAAGTAGTAATAACGTTGGTTCCTGTCGTCTCAGGAGCCCACAGTCTGTTAGCAAAGACAGAAATGCACGCAGACAATCACAGGAGAACTCAACAGAGGTCTATCTACATTGTTTTGGTGATGCAAAAGAGGGAGCAGTTAACTTAGGCAATAAGAGGTTTCTCAGAGGTGACATCTGGATGAACTGAACAAAGAAGTAGATGCTTAACTGGGCAAATGATAATTCAGGCAGAGGGAAGAGCTTGTGAAAAAGCACAGAGACCTGAAAGCCAATGACACAGTCAAGGAGCAGTTTCACACAGAAAACTGGGGGAGCTGGGAAGAGACTAGCTTTGGTAGGAGATGAACAAGGAGAGTTAAACTGGGGCAAGATTATTTAAAGTCGTGTTTATTTTCCAAAGAGTTTGGTCTTTGTCTGTTCTCCTTTTGTTTTCAGAGTGCTGAAAAACAGCCGAAAAGCAGAAGGGCACAATCCACTGGTTTTTAGGCAAAGGCACAAAGATAATGCAGTGGAGAAAAGATTGCCTTTCAACAAAGGGTGCTGGAACAACTGAATATACATATGGAAAAAAAACAAAAAAAAGAATGTGGATCCACACCTCACTTTGTATATAACAATCAACTAAAAATCAACCATAGACTGAAATACAACACCTAAAACTAAAAAACATCCAGAAGAAAACATAGGAGAAATCTTTACGACTTGGGAGTAAGCAAAGATTTCTTACATACGACACCAAAAGCACAATGTATACAATAAAAACTTTTAAATGCATTTCACCAAAATTAAAAATATTGCTCCTCAAAAGACGATTAGGAGAAGAAGATAAGCCAGAGACAGAGAAAAATCTTTTTGATAAAGGACTTATGTTCAGGGCAAGAAGAGCTCTCAAAATTCAACAATCAGAAAACAAACAATCCAACGGAGGGGAAATGGCAAAAGATTTAGACACCTGCGTTAGTCGCTCAGTCATGTCTGATTCTCTGTGACCCCATGGACTGTAGCCTGCCAGGCTCCTCTGTCCACAGAATTCTCTAGGCGAGAATACTGGAGTAGACTGCCATTCCCTTCTCCAGGGGATCTTTCCGACCCAGGGATTGAACCCAAGTCTCCCACATTGCAGGTAGATTCTTTACCATCTGAGCCACCAAGGAAGCCCTTTAGACACCTGACCAAAGAAGATTTATGAATGGCAAATAAGGACATGAAAAGATGTTCAACATCACTAGTTATTATGGAAATTCAAATTAAAACCATAATGAGATACCACTACACATCTATTAAAATGGCTAAAATTAAAGAGATTGACCATACACACCAAGCGTTAACAAGGATGAAGAGCAAACAATTCTCGTAAACTGACAGAGGGAATGTAAAATGATACAACTATTTTGAAAAAAGATCAGCAGTTTCTTGAAAAATTAAACATACACCTACCATATAAATCAGTGACCCCATTCTTGGATATTTACTCAAGAGAAAATAAAATATATATTCATACAAAGATTTGCACATGAATGCTTATAGCAGCCTTATGTATAACAGTCAAAAATTGGAAACAATCCAAATTCACATTAATGTGAATAATTAATACACCATGGTTTATCCATACAATGGAACACTGCTCCACAAGAAAAAGTAATGAACTGGTGATATAGAAACAACATGGATAAAATTCAAAATTATTATGCATAATTATGCTAAGTGGCAGAAGCTAGATACAAAAGACTACATACTTCATGATTCTATTTACATAAAAATCTAGAAAATGCCAAGTAATTTACAGAAAAGACAGTGGTTGGTTGCTGCCTGGGGACCACATTGCTGGGAAGAACTACAAAGAGCACACACAAGGAAACTTCTAGGAATAGTATGTTCACTATCTTGATTGGGATGATGGTTTCAAGGACGGATACACATGTCAAACTGATCAAATTGTACACTTCATATATGTGCAATTTATTTAATGTCAATTACATCTCAATAAAGCTGTTTTTTTTAAAGCATTAAAGGAGTCTATTCAATCATTAACAATCATTTTACTTCTACCCTACTTTTATACTTTCTTTGCAAGAGAACCGAATATGTGAGATAACACAACAAAGGCACTATCTAAGGTTTGTGTTTTCCAGTAGTTTCCCATATTTGTGACCAAGTTACATATGTTAAGATGAATAAGTAGACAAGTATAGAATACACAAGTTGGTAAAGACCAAACTTTTGAGGCATCTCCACAAGAAATCTGGTATGTATAAAGTAGCTGCTCTTCTTTATTTTGTTTCCCCTTAAACTACCCAAATAATGTATTTGGTTCCTTATTTTTCCCATGACTGCAAAAAAAATTTAATATACAGCAGTCTTTAATTTTTTTATTATAATGATGAAAAACTACAAAGAATGTTTCCAACCCATCAGGCTAACAGGATGCTGCAATATTACTGTGAAATCACATGTGAGTGCATATACTACAACATGTAAATACTCTGCCTAGTAAGACAAGTGTTTAATAGAACAGTGGATGGTGCTTTCAGATGGTGCTCTCAGAATATGCAAAAACATC
Source organism: Budorcas taxicolor (assembly GCF_023091745.1). NCBI lineage: Eukaryota > Metazoa > Chordata > Mammalia > Artiodactyla > Bovidae > Budorcas > Budorcas taxicolor. Next base: position 67,914,608 of record NC_068926.1, read on the forward strand.
TAAAAGAGCGAGAAGACTTAAACATTTTTAACAACACCCATCTCAAGAGTTTATAAAAATATACCACAAAATAAATACCATTCAGTACTCTGGCTTTCTCCTCTACGTGCCCTAAAAAAATGTTCCAAAAAAGATTAAGTATTAAACTATTCTAGAAGGAAAAGAAATCCAACAGTCCAGAATGAGGTCATGTCCTGGCTACAGTGCATACACTTGAAGTTACTTTCTCAAACTACAATGGTAAGCCAATGTACTTTTTTTTCTTTTTTTTACTTTTTATTATTATTTTTTTTATTTTTATTTTTACTTTATTTTACTTTACAATACTGTATTGGTTTTGCCATACATTGACATGAATCCACCACGGGTGTACTTTAGATCTGAATCAAGGACTTAAAAGGATGTCTGGCTTTTCGAGGAGTCACTACTTAAGAGTATCCACTGTTTTTTGTCTGTCCTAAAACACTTTAAGAATAACAAAAACAAAAACCATCCAGCTCTTTTCTTAAAAGTTCAGATTTGAAAAGCTAGTACTAGAGTAGTAGCATATTCTAATGAGTGTGATGATCAGGGACTAGAAATGAACCAGGCTGACTGGCAGGGCATCTGGCCCCATTACCAGGGGCAGAGGCGTTAGTTCTTAGGGGTAGCTTTCTCTGAGTGAACAGTGCAAGAGAACTTCACCAGGTTAGAGAACTCTCATATCTTGAACACAAAAGGGCTACATGGAAGGGCATCAGACTGAAGCTCACTTGTAAATATACTAAAAAGTTGTTGGGTTTTGTTGTTTTTGTTGTTTGTTTTTAACACAGAACTGTCTCATTGGAGGGATAAGGTCTCATAGCACTGTATGCAACTCTGATGGGCCACAAATAAAACCGGGCTTGTAAACTTCTAGACAGATAATAGGTTATAGGAAGATCTAAGTTGTATCATGAAGGCATGTCAACTACAGAAATATATGAAAAATATCCACTGTGTGGTCAGTTGTAACAAGCACTAAACAAATTACTCAAAAGATTGGACACTAAGATAAAAAGAACCCTTTCTTTGTACAGTCCATGCACAAAAAGGCTGTTCAGAGACTCATGCTTAAAGTTATCTTTCACCAGCTTCAAAAAAAAAAGTCAACATGACCAACTAGATGTATTCTCTTCTTGAGTATAATAAAGATTTACAGAAATAGAATCTACAGAACAAGCTGATTTTGGCTTTTATGGCTTATATAGAACACCCTCTTCTTGAAGTTATAAGGGATAGTGAAAATTAATATTTGTAAAGAGTTTAAAGAACAGATGCAACAGATTAACAGAAATATATAGTAAGCATAAGAAGAAATCATAGATGTGTTTCTTTTTACATTAAATCTGAATTTTATTTGTAAATCAAAATATATCCCTTCTGTGGTGGCTATTCTGTTTGTCCTCCCACTTATCCATACCTGCCCGTGTCTGCTCCCTCTGCACCAGGAGGCCAACCTCTGCAGAAACGTACGGTTTCTTCACCACCCTGGCTTCAGGTTGGGCTGAACCAATGGGAGGCACCAGCAAGTGATGAGAATGCAAGAGAAGAGAGGCATCAGAGAACTGACTCCTGAGCCCTCTCCCAAGACCCCTCAGTCCCTCACTCTGCTCACTGCAGGTGTTGCAGTGGCTTCGTTCCTCTGCAGCTCTAACTCCTACCTCGTGGCTCTTCTTCAACAGCAGCAGCGTTCATTAAGCTTTACTGCACTGTTCTCTCCTGGATGAGGAGACACAGTGATCCCAGATACCTCACTATCATTTTCTAGTTTCCTTAACCCTGCCCGAACCTCTGTAAACAGTGCCCTCATTAAATTCTCTTCAGTCAAACCCTGACTTTCTACATACTGCATGTCTTTAAAGCAAAATAGTCCTGTTTTGAGAGATAAATGAACATTTTACATGAAGACTGCTATTACACATGTTGGCCAATCTCACATTCCCCGTCTATCTGAAGCATCACTGTGATACCAGAGACTGCACACATCAATCTGCACCATTACATTTACAATCATATGTTAATCCAGAGGTTTCCGGGGCGGGGGGGGGGGGGGGGGATCAAATATCTTATCTCAAAAGATAATCATCTATAGTTTCTTGGTAATTAGGTAATTTGACAGAAAACATCATATGTGAAAATTTGAGATGTTGAATCCCAGGATCATTCAAACTAGTATGAGTATATGAGTGCTGCATCTAGTAAGTATAGGGACCATTTACAGAAGAAAAACTCCGATACATAAGGAACCCAGCTGTTCAAGGCCCTACTCATTCCACCCGGCATCCTTTCTTCTCCACCCAAAAAAAAAAAAAAAAAAAATACGAAGGATGTTTCCAAAATCCAGGATATCTTCTAAGACAGCTGTTAATTCTACTTCTGTCCAGTGACAAGAAGTATACAGTATCCAGAGCACTGAAAAGTAAAGGCACTCCGCGGGGCTTTTTTGGCTTTACATTAACTAGTGTTAAATATTACATCTACATATTGACAGCTTGCCATTTCCTTCTCCAGGGGATCTTCCTGGAATCGAACTCAGGGTCTCCTGCATTGCAGGCAGATTCTTTACCAGCTGAGCTATGAGGGAAGCCCCTCGAAAATACAAACTATATCCAATATGTTAGCCCAAGCAAATCTACTGTTCGTAGGTTTCTGTTGAAATTAGATAATGTGTTTTTAAGTAAATAAAAATATTTGTTTACATTACCCCTTAGCTACATTAGTAGATCAATGAGAGATGAATGCAATATATTAACCTTCAAATTAAACACACAACATATCAAGTCTAGCCCCACTCTACAGAAAAAGAAATTTATATTATGATGCAGAAGTGATCCAATTAAGAATTTAAAGAAACTAACAGCCAACATGTGAAATGTTCTTTACCAATTGATTTTTTAAAAATCACAGAATGTCATAGCTAAACAGAGCCTTGAAGACCATCATTTAAACTCTCTTATTTTACAGATGAGGAACTTAATGCCCAAGGTTTAAGTAAGTTGCTATAAATTCTTAGTTGCTCTGAATCCTATCAGGGCTAAATCTGATGGGCAAGAAGTATGGTTGAAAGAAGTATGACTTCTTGATGGGGAGTGCCTAAATTAGGGGAAGAAATTCTGTAATGATCAAGCTAGCTGGGGGAATTTACATGCTTTTCTAATACTTTTAAGGGAACCACGATCACCCACAGAAGGATGTCTCAGAGTCCAGAATCTCGGTGATGTGTCAAAATTCAGACTCCCCCTTCACCCTTGGCATTGTTCCTTATCTCTGATAACAGGGAGAAAGGTTTTGGCTTAAACTTTAAGTGGGAAATACATCATCAACATCATTAAATACCATTCAATATTCTTCATTGAGAATCTCTGTTCCCTATATTGTAACTCTGTGAGTAGAGTGTGTGTGAGAGAGAGAGAAACAGTGAAAGAAGGGGTAGGTTAAAAGAGAAGATACGCAGAGAAGCAAGATATCAGAGAGCAGAGAGAAAAAGGGAAAGCAAAGGAGAAAACAAAGAGACAAGAGAAAGAGACAGAAAGGCAGAGATGCAGAGACATGTTAGTCGCTCAGTCATGTCTGACTCTTTGCAACCCCATGGACTGTAGCTCACCAGGCTCCTCTGTCCATAGGATTCTCCAGGCAAGAATACTGGGTAACCATTCCCTCCTCCAGTGGATCTTCCCAACCCATGGATCAAACCCAGGTCTCCAGCATTACAGGTGGATACTTTGCTGCTGAACCACCAGGAAAGGTGAAACAGAAACAGTGACAAACAGAAGTAGAGAGAGAGACAGATAGCAATGGAGAGACACACAGATCAGAAAATACACGGGAAAAGAGAAAAGGAGGAGAGTAAGATAGCAAAGCCACACTAGAAACCCCTTCGTTAGACAATGCTGTCCTCACCAAGTTTTAGCACCACCTGAGAATTTGTTAGAAGGCAGGAACTCAGGTCTTGTCCCAGATGCACTAAATCAGAATCTATATTTTTAAGACTATCCCCAAGTAATTCAGGGGCTACAAAAGTTATTTCTATTTACTCAAGGTCATTTTTAACTGTCATTAAAGGAGTGAAATGGTTGACACTATGTGCAAAGTTAATAATACAACCTTTTGTTTCCACAGAGATTTCCTTTCAAGTGTTCAGAAAACAGGAAATCTTTAAGACTGACAAATGACAGGTTTAATCAGATACCTCTGAAACAACCACTCATAATTGGGAAATTTCTGAGCAGCCACTATTAAAAACATTTCATTTCTGTTTTTGAAAAATTTAAGATGTAGCACCCATCCCATGATGACACATACATTTAAGATATTCTGCACTTCAGATAAAGAGTAAATATATAGTAATTTCACTACCCGATATTTTTATTAAACAGCCAAGCACGTAATTACAGGATTTTCAGTGCAAAATTACTGCCGCTTTGAAACTCCAGTATTTCACTCACCCACATGGCAATGTTTTTCTCTTCCTACAGTCCCAGTCATATTCCCTGAACCTCTGCCAGCTGCTCCTTTCTCTCTCCACTTCCCTATTGTTTATGGCTTATCCTATTTATCATCTTTTAAAGGAGAAGAAAATAAGTATTAGACACTGATATCTACTTTTTCTCAAGAATATGCTCTTTTATGGAGAACAGTGTGGAGATTCCTTAAAAAATTGCAAATAGAACTGCCTTATGACCCAGCAATCCCACTGCTGGGCATACACACTGAGGAAACCAGAATTGAAAGAGACACATGTACCCCAATGTTCATCGCAGCACTGTTTATAATAGCCAGGACATGGAAACAACCTAGATGTCCATCAGCAGATGAATGGATAAGAAAGCTGTGGTACATATACACAATGGAGTATTACTCAAAATACATCTGAATCAGTTCTAATGAGGTGGATGAAACTGGAGCCGATTATACAGAGTGAAGTAAGCCAGAAAGAAAATCACCATTACAGTATACTAACACATATATATGGAATTTAGAAAGATGGTAACGATAACCCTGTATGCGAGACAGCAAAAGAGACACAGATGTATAGAACAGTCTTTTGGACTCTGTGGGAGAGGGAGAGGGTGGGATGATCTGGGAGAATGGCACTGAAACATGTATACTATCATGTAAGAAACGAATCGCCAGTCTATGTTCGATACAGGATGCAGAATGCTTGGGGCTGGTGCACGGGGATGATCCAGAGAGATGATATGGGGTGGGAGGTGGGAGGGGGGTTCAGGATTGGGAACTCATGTACACCCGTGGCAGATTCATGTCAATGTAGGGCAAAACAATACAGTATTGTAGAGTAAAATAAAGTAAAATTAAAAATTAAAAAAAAAAAAAAAAAAGAATATGCTCTTTGTGCTATGCACTGAGTAGAAATAATAACTGTTCCTAACAGAAGGGCCAGGATGTGAACTCTTGATTCTGATGGTCACCTTTTCCTTCTCTTTCCTCTTCCCTTCTCCCTCCCAGTCAATCTCAGTGACCCTTGACCCTGTCAACATGTCCTAGCTAGCCAACATCTGAAGTGGAGAAAGCAACAAAGATCTGTGCTAAAGGGGAGCAAACACTGAGGTCAGGAGAACAGAGCTACAGACCACACACTGACTGACCAAATGACCTTGAACACACCATTTCCAAGCCTAGGAATGCCTCGTTCTGTGAAATGTGGGTTAGTTAAGTCCTTTCCAGAGCAAACACTCTGTTTCTAGATGAAATTTGCATTTAGCTGAACCCCTCTTTTCTTCTCATATATAACAAAGGACTGAGTGGTGAAGAATACCACAAGAGCAAGAGAAAGAGAATATGAGAACACTGGACACTGGTGAGCTCACCACTAAAAGTACTTCATACTCTGGGAGCACCTTCACATTATTCACTAATCCTCTCATTTACGAAAATAACAAACATCCCCTCCAAACCCCCGCCAAAAAGCAAAAAAAAACGATGAACAAATTAAGAGGATCCCTAGTGCTCAGGCTGCTTTACTTATATAATAATGCTTAGCATCCTAGGGCATCATAGGGCTATCAACCACATCCTTCCACTGGAGAAGAGATGATAAAGAACGTTCAAATCCACAGATTCCAATCACATTTTCAAAACTACCTCTATTTAACATCTGCACTCAATGAATTACTCTAGAGTAATGTGCTTGGTTTTTTTAAATAAGTAATTATTAAGAATATAAATAGTAGCTAAAGAAATAAAACTACCACCAAATAACTCTACTAAGTTTACAGAATGACACAAAACTACCTTCTGAAAATGACAGTAATCTTCTGCCTAAATCTCTAAGCAATATAGGTAACAGAACAGAAACTGGTCAAAATAGGTTCTTGGGGGAAAAAATTCAACTATTCTAATAAGAAGGAAGTAAATGGGGTTAAAAATCAATTACAATGAATTTCCTTGTTGGTCCAGAAGTTAAGAATCTGCCTGGCAATGCAAGGAATGTGGGTTCGATCCCTGGTCCAGGAAGATTCCACAGCCTCAAGGCACCTGAGCCTGTGCATCACAATTACTGAAGTCTGATGCAGAGTACATCATGAGAAATGCTGGGCTGGAAGAAGCACAAGCTGGAATCCAGATTGCTGGGAGAAATGTCAATAACCTCAGATATGCAGATGACACCACCCTTATGGCAGAAAGTGAAGAGGAGCTAAAAAGCCTCTTGATGAAAGTGAAAGAGGAAAGTGAAAAAGTTGGCTTAAAGCTCAACATTCAGAAAACGGAGATCATGGCATCTGGTCCCATCACTTCATGGGAAATAGATGGGGAAACAGTGGAAACAGTGTCAGACTTTATTTTGGGGGGCTCCAAAATCACTGCAGATGGTGACTGCAGCCATGAAATTAAAAGACGCTTACTCCTTGGAAGGAAAGTTATGACCAACCTGGATAGCACATTCAAAAGCAGAAACATTACTTTGCCAACAAAGGTCCATCTAGTCAAGGCTATGGTTTTTCCAGTGGTCAGGTATGGATGTGAGAGTTGGACTATGAAGAAACCTGAGCGCCAAAGAATTGATGCTTTTGAACTGTGGTGTTGGAGAAGACTCTTGAGAGTCCCTTGGACTGCAAGGAGATCCAACCAGTCCAACCTAAAGGAGATCAGTGCTGGGTGTTCATAGGAAAGAATGATGCTAAAGCTGAAACTCCAGTACTTTGGCCACCTCATGCGAAGAGTGGACTGAGTGGAAAAGACTCTGATGCTGGGAGGGATTGGGGGCAGGAGGAGAAGGGGACCACAGAGGATGAGATGGCTGGATGGCATTACTGACTTGATGGACATGAGTTTGGGTGAAATCTGGGAGCTGGTGATGGACAGGGAGACATGGCGTTCTGTGATTCATGGGGTCGCAAAGAGTCGGACACAACTGAGCAACTGAACTGAACTGAATTATATTTAGTCATAGACATTTGCTCTATAAATGGTATCTACTAAAGGAATTATTATAACTTCCATGAAACTGGCAAATAGCATCTCTGTTTGATGTGATTCTAGAAAAGCATTATTCTGAAAAGAAAATGCAGTAACTTTACCTGTATAGAAGATATTTTTAAAGTTAAAATCTGTCAAGAATATAGTTATACATCTATAATACATTTCAAAGAAAGAATTACCATTTAACAGGGTCCTACACAGATATGGATTACTCAATAGTCATTCTTCTTTTGGGGAAGCAAATGGTTAAAAAAAAAAAAAGATGTTTCTCTTTTCATAGATATCATGCAAATATCTACAGACTGAATGCTAGCCACTAAGCAAAAAGACTGTTCAGAATCCTTGCCTTGAAAGAATATAAAATACATTGTTGACAGAGTATATAAATCTAGACACAACTAAAATGTGTCACTAGGTAGCAAAAGGCAAAGGAGAAAGGGAAAGACATATCTAACTGAATGCAGAGTTCCAGAGAACAGCAAGGAGAGATAACAAAGCCTTTTTAAGTGAACAATGCAAAGAAATAGAGGAAAACAAAAGAATGGGAAAGACCAGCGATCTCTTCAAGAAAATTCAAGACACCAAGGGAACATTTCATGCAAAGATGGGCATATAATAAAGGACAGAAACAACAGGGACCTAACAGAAGCAGAGGAGATTAAGAAGAGGTGGCAAGAATACATAGAACTATACAAAAAAGCTCTTAATGACTTGGATAACCATGATGGTGTGGTCACTCATCTAGAGCCAGACATCCTGGAGTGCAAAGTCAAGTGGGCCTCAGGAAGCATCACTACAAACAACGCTAGTGGACATGACAGAATTTCAGCAGAGCTATTTAAAATCCTAAAAGATGATGCTGTTCAAGTGCTGTACTCAGTATGTAAGAAATTTGGAAAACTCCATAATGGCCACAGGACTGGAAAAGGTCAGTTTTCATTCCAATCCCAAAGAAGGACAATGCCAAAGAATGTTCAAACTACCATACAATTGTATTCATTTCACATGCTACCAAGGTAATGCTCAAAATCCTTCAAACTAGGCTTCAACAGTATGTGAACACAGAATTTCCAGATGTAAAAGATGAATTTAGAAAAGGCAGAGGAACCAGAGATCAAATTGCCAATATCCATTCACAGAAAAAGCAAGGCAGGAATTCCAGAAAAATATCTTCTTCTCCTTCACTGACTCAGCTAAAGCATTTGACTGTGTCGATCACAACAAATGATGGAAAATTCTTATAGAGATGGGAATACCAGACCACTTTACCTGTCTCCTGAGAAACCTGTATGCAGGTCAGGAAGCAACAGTTAGAACCAGACATGGAACAACAGACTGGTTCAAAATCAGGGAAGGAGTACGTCAAGGCTGTATATTGTCATCCTGCTTATTTAATGTTGATGCAGAGCACATCATGATGTGAAAGGCCAGGCTGGATGAATCATAAGCTGGAATCCAGATTGCTAGGGGAAATATTAAGAACCTCAGATGTGCAGATGATACCACTCTAATGGCAGAAAGTGAAGAGGAACTAAATATTCCCTTGATGAGGGTGAAAGAGGAGAGTGAAAAAGCTGGATTAAAACTCAGCATTTAAAAAACTAAGATCATGGCATCTGGTTCCATCACTTCATGGCAAATAGATGAATAAAAAGCAGAAACAGTGGCAGATTTTATATTCTTGGGCTCCAAAATCACTGTGGATGATGACTGCAACCATGAAATTAAAAAATGCTTGCTCCTTGGAAGAAAAGCTACGACAAACCTAGACAGTGTATTTAAAAAGTAGAGACTTGGCTGACAAAGGTCTGCGTAGTCAAAGCTATGGTTTTTCCAATAGTCATGTACAGATGTGAGAGTTGGACCATAAAGAAGACTGAGTGCCAAAGAATTGATGCTTTCGAATTGTGGTGCTGGAGAAAACTCTTGAGTGTCTCTTGCACAGCAAGGGGATCAAACTAGTCAATCCTAAAGGAAATCAATCCTGAATATTCATTGGAAGGACTGATGCTGAAGTTCCAATACTTTGGCCACCTGATATGAAGAGCCAACTCATTGGAAAAGACACTGAGGTGGGAAAGATTGAAAGCAGGAGAAGGGGATGACAGAGGATGAGATGGCTAGACGGCATCACCAACTCCATGGATGTGAGTGAAAGACAGGGAAGCCTGGCGTGCTGCAGTCCATGGGGTCACAAAGAGTCGTACACAATTTAGCCACTGAACAACAACAAAGCAACATGAACAGTGCAAAAAACACTTAAACAGTTGTTCTTCAATCACTGTTATAGTTCTGATTCTGTCATTCACTAGATGTTGTTCACCGCTTATCTTCTCTGAGTCTCGGTTTCTTCCTTGGGAAACAGAGACAAAGATTCAAGCACCAAATAAGTTAATGGACATGAATACATTTTGTTAATTATAAGACTATATACACATATTACCAAGTTGTATATTAAAAAGAGTAGTTCACTGAAAAGAAGCCTAGAAAGTTGCAGTTAGGTATGGTTATTTCAGTTTGGGGCTTTATATCTCTGGGGTAAACGTGAAAGTGAAGTCGCTCAGTCGTGTCTGACTCTTTGCGACCCCGTGGACCATCACCTACAAGGCTACTCTGTCCATGGGATTTTCCAGGCAAGAGTACTTGAGTGGGTTGCCATTTCCTTCTCCAGGGGATCTTCCCAACCCAGGGATCAAACCCAGGTCTCCCACACTGCAGGCAGACACTTGACCGTCTGAGCCACCAGGGAAGACTCAACTACCAGTAAAGTTAATAGTAACCATTTATTAAGTTCATGACATTGTACAGGAGACAGGGATCAAGACCAACCCCAAGAAAAAGAAATGCAAAAAAGCAAAATGGCTGTCAGAGGAGCCTTATAAATAGCTGTAAAGAGAAGAGAAGTGAAAAGCAAAGGAGAAAAGAAAAGATATACCCATTTGAATGCAGAGTTCCAAAGAATAGCAAAGAAAGATAAGAAAGCCTTCCTCAGTGATCAATGCAAAGAAATAGAGGAAAACAACAGAATGGGAAAGACTAGAGATCTCTTCAAGAAAATTAGAGATACCAAGGGAATATTTCATGCAAAGATGGGCTCAGTAAAGGACAGAAATGGTATGGACCTAACAGAAGCAGAAGATATTAACAAGAGGTGGCAAGAATACACAGAAGAACTATACAAAAAAGATCTTCATGACCCAGATAATCACAATGGTGTGACCACTCATCTAGAGCCAGACATCCTAGAATGTGAAGTCAAGTGGGCCTTAGAAAGCATCACTACAAACAAAGCTAGTGGAGGTGATGGAATTCCAGTTGAGCTACTTCAAATCCTGAAAGATGATGCTGTGAAAGTGCTGCACTCAATATGCCAGCAAATTTGGAAAACTCCACAGTGGCCACAGGACTGGAAAAGGTCAGTTTTCATTTCCAATCCCAAAAAAAGGCAATGCCAAAGAATGCTCAAACTACTGCACAATTGTACTCATCTCACACGCTAGTAAAGTAATGCTCAAAATTCTCCAAGCCAGGCTTCAGCAATAGGCTAACCATGAACTTCCAGATGTTCAAGCTGGTTTTAGAAAAGGCAGAGGACCAGAGATCAAATGGCTAACATCCGCTGGATTATGGGAAAAGCAAGAGAGTTCCAGAAAAACATCTATTTCTGCTTGATTGACTATGCCAAAGCCTTTGACTGTGTGGATCACAATAAACTGTGGAAAATTCTGAAACAGATGGGAATACCAGACCATCTGACCTGCCTCTTGAGAAACCTGTATGCAGGTCAGGAAGCAACAGTTAGAACTGGACATGGAACAACAGACTGGTTCCAAATAGGAAAAGGAGTACGTCAAGGCTGTATATTGTCACCCTGCTTATTTAACTTATATGCAGAGTACAACATGAGAAACGCTGGGCTGGAAGAAGCACGGGCTGGAAGAAGCACAAGCTTGAATCCAGATTGCCGGGAGAAATGTCAATAACCTCAGATATGCAGATGACACCACCCTTATGGCAGAAAGTGAAGAACTCAAAAGCCTCTTGATGAAAGCGAAAGAGGAGAGTGAAAAGCTGGCTTAAAGCTCAACATTCAGAAAACTAAGATCATGGCATCCAGTCCCATCACTTCATGGCAAATAGTTGGGAAAACAGTGGCTGATTTTATTTTGGGGGGCTCCAAAATCACTGCAGATGGTGATTGCAGCCATGAAATTAAAAGACGCTTACTCCTTGGAAGGAAAGTTATGACCAACCTAGACAGCATATTAAAAAGCAGAGAGATTACTTTGCCAACAAAGGTCCATCTAGTCAAGTCTATGGTTTTTCCAGTAGTCATGTATGGATGTGAGAGCTGGACTATAAAGAAAGCTGAGCGCCAAAAATTGATGCTTTTGAACTGTGGTGTTGGAGAAGACTCGAGAGAGTCCCTTGGACTGCAAGGAGATCCAACCAGTCCATCCTAAAGGAAATCAGTCCTGGGCGTTCATTGGAAGGACTGATGTTGAAGCCAATATTTCGGCCCCCTGATGCAAAGAGCTGACTCATTTGAAAAGACCTTGATGTTGGGAAAGATTGAAGACGGGAGGAGAAGGTGATGACAGAGGATGAGATGGTTAGATGGCATCACTGAGTCAATGGACATGAGTTTGGGTAAACTCCGGGAGTTGGTAATGGACAGGGAGGCCTGGTGTTCTGCGATTCATGGGGTCACAAAGAGCCAGACAAGACTGAGCAACTGAACTGAACTGATTAAGTCCTAACTCTGTGGCAAGCACTGTGCTAAAGGGCTTTATATACATTAACTTAATTAATTCTCTCAACAACCATATGAAATATGCAATATTGCCCCATTTTACAAATGGATTAGATAGGCAAATAAGTCTGCTGTGAATTAGTGAAAAGAACAACAAGGAATTCAATTCAAGTCTGCCTCTACAGTCTGTGCTCCTAACACTATACCATTCTGACTTTGGGGAAAAAAAAATTATTGCAGATAAACTTACTACCTTCTATCAGGATCAGAGTACTAACAATGATGTTTTAGACCTGGTAAAATAAATAAATAGAGGAGGAAACAGGAAGGGAGGAAGGGAAACACTTTTACTAATAGCTCTTGCTTTTTAATACTCTGGTTTGTAAGTCAGAGAAAGTGAGTCAGAACAAAAAGGACTGGCTCATGATCTTAGTTTCCCAGACTAGTGCAAGCCATTCTCTCCCTTTTTTTTGGTGCCAGTAATAATAACAAGTAACATTTATTGAGTGCTTAGTATGTGCCAGGAACTCTTCTAAGAGCTTTATGTGTATTATCTTATTCAATCCTCACGAATCCATAAATATTATCTTCATTTTATAGATGAGTAAACTAGAACATAAGGAGATTAAATAACTTGGCTCAAATTCTGCCTCCAGGCAAGACAGAGTAACAGGGACAAGACTTATTTACCTAATTACTTAAACAACTAAAAATCTGTAGAGAAATATACAAGAAGTAACACTTTTCAGACACTGGACAAGAGACAGCAAAGGACAACGATCCCTGAGAAAGAATAAAGAAAGAGATATACTTATAAATGGCCAAGCTCACTGCATAGAAAGTTTTACTAAGCTGCAGGGGAACCCAAGAAAAGCCCAGAAATTTCCCTTAGTTGAGAAGACAGAGTGGGGAGCTCAAAGAAGCTATGTTGGGTAGAATCATGGTGCAGAAGACTGGAGAGGAGGAGCTACACTGAGAGAAAACTGCAGAGACCTTCAGGGCCCTCCCAAGCCCTGCCCCAAGTCTTCATCTGAGGATGGAGGAGGGCGCCCATATGAGGAAACCATCCAAGGCTGGAACAGAACCACCAGAAAGATGCAGGTGGAGTACCCTCAAAACCCACACAGGGCCAGGAGAAGGCTTTTCACAAGCCAGAGTGGAAAAGCCTCACAATACATAGGACATGAAGTATTCTAAAGGACACTATCTCAATAGTGGGGCTAAAATTTGCCTAGACTATAGGCTGCTCTGGTCCCCCCTAATAAATGTTAAAAGTGAGCCTCAAAAAGATCAAGCAATTTCCAAATAATTTAACAGCAACAAAGCACCATAACAAAGTAAAAAAAAATCTTCTGTAAACACAAGAATACCTAGCATTCAACGAAGTAAAATCCAACATGTCTGACATCCAATCAAAAATTACCAGGCAAGCAAATAAGCAGGAAGATAAAATCCATTATGAAGAGAATAATTCAGTAGAAACCAAACAAGAAATGACACAGATAAGTATACAAAAATTTTAAAAGCTATTATAATAATATTCTATACGTTCAAGAAAATAGAGGAAAACATGATCATGTTAAGACCTCGAAGACATTTTTTAAGACATACATATCAGAGCTGTAGAGATAAAACCATAATGTCTCAAATTTTAAAATGCAGAAAATGTGACTAACAGTAAACTAGAAATTAAGAAAAGATTAGTATATTTGAAATACACCAAATGAAACAACTAAAAATGAAACAGATAGTGTTTTAACAGAACATAGTGAGCTGTGTACAAGTTCAAGCAGCCTAATGTATGTGTAATGGAAGTCTCCAAAGGAAAAGAGAGAGAGAGAAAGGCAGAAAAAAAATCTTATTCATGGAAATAAGAACTGAAATATGTCCAGGTTTAGTAAAGATTATTATTTAAAAAATAAAAACTATTAAATAAAAAGTACAAGGCACATCATAATCAATTTTCCTAAGCATATTAATAAAGAAAAAGTCTTAAAAGCATTCAAAGAATATAAAGATTTGATACAGGAACAAAGCTAAGAATGACAGTGAATTTCTCACTGGAAATAGCAGGAGAGAGACAAGGAAGCAACACTGTTACATCTGTGAAAGAAATCTCCAGACTTAGTGAAAATATCTTTCAAAGAGCACAGCACAAAACAATCTTAGACATATAAAAGCTGAAATGGAGAACAGTACGGTGGCTCCTCAAAAAATTAGAAATAGAATAACCATAGCATCTAGCAATTGGTGGTGCTAGTGGTAAAGAACTCACCTGCCAATGCAGGAGATACGAGAGATGTGGGTTCAATCCCTGGGTTGGGAAGATCCCCTGGAGGAGGGCATGGCAACTCACTTCAGTATCCTTGCCTGGAGAATCCCATGGATAGAGGCTCCTGGTGGGCTACCATCCATACAGTCACCAAAAGTCAGACATGACTGAAGCAATTTAACACACCTGCACTAGCAATTCCACTCCCGGGTATATACCAAAATAAACTGAAAAGTAGTGACTCAAACAGATATATTTGTACACTAATATTCATAGCAGCTTTATTCACAATAGCCAAAAGATGTAAGCAACCTACGTTTCTATCAACAAACAAATGGATAAACATAATATGATATATACAAACAATGGAACATTATTTGCCTTAAAAGAAACTCTGCTACACAGATACACAGGTTCAGGCTACAACAAAAGATAAACTGTGAGGACATCCTGCTAAATGAAATAAACCTGTTACAAAAAGACAAATACAGTATGATTCTATTTATATGAGGAACCTAGAGCAGTCAAATTTAGAGACAGAAAGTAGACTGGTGGTCAGCAGGGAATAGGGGAGGCAGGAATGAAGAGCTGTTTAATTGCTATAGCATTTCAGTTTTGCATGACAGTGTGAAAGCACGTAAAACACTACAGAACTAAACACTTAAAATTGATATCAAAATTTTTATGTATATTTTTACAATTTAAAAAAGCCTTTTTTAAGCTGAAAGAATTAATTGACAGCTGCATTACAAACAAAAAAAAAAAGCTAGAGGAAAGACTGATAAGGACAAGGAAGACAAGTCATATATCAGAGGCCACTTGAGATTGCTCAGTTAAGTGCAATGCAATGTGGGATCCTGGATTATATCCTAGAGCAAACAAGGGGATTAGGGAAAAACTGGTAAAAACTGTATGGGTGGTAGTTTAATTAATAGTATTGTACTTGTTTTAATTTACTAGTTTTGATAATTACACTGTTTATTCAAAATGTTAACATTAAAGGAAACTATGTGAAGGGCATATAAGAATTCTCTGTTCTGTTTTTGCAACTTTTCTGTAAGTCTAAAATTGTTTTAGAAGAAAAATATTTAAAAAAAAAAAAAAGAAGAAGAAGAAAGCATGGTTAGCATAACACTTGTGACAAGAGTTAAAGTTCCCCTGTTAACATAGGTGACTGAAGTCCCAAGTGAGCACATTTTAGATCTAACCTGGAAGAGAGAGAAGCAGTTTTGTTTTGCCTTTTTCAGTTTAAACAGAAATATAGAGGAGAATAAGGTCATCAAGTATTGTTGAAACAGCATAAAAATCACGGTCTACACTTCACAATAATAATGCCACCTTACCAAAGTTGTGATACATGTGACAATATCCCAGAATTAACCCAACAAATATGGGGATGTAGGTACAAAAGAAATGTAGGAGGAGCCAAGAGAAAGAAAAGAGGATTAAAGGACTGGTTTGTGCAGTTCTGAAATCCAATCAATTATAATCAATCCCTTAAGATAAAGAATAATAATTTCTTAGTTAAATTTCCATAAGAAGACTGCATGTTTTCCCTCCACTGTTCCTGTCCAAGAGATCCACAAATTTAATTCTCAACCTTCTTATCCACAGCAATCTGGAGAAGCAGTTTTATGGAGCAGAAACAGCATGAAACTGAAACTGGTATAAGGCTTCCCTGGTGGCTCAGATGGTAAAGCATCTGCCTACAATGTGGGAGACCCGGGTTCGATCCCTGGGTTGGGAAGATCCTCTGGAGAAGGAAATGGCAACCCACTCCAGTACTCTTGCCTGGAAAATCCCATGGACGGAGGAGCCTGGTCAGCTACAATCTATGCGGTCCCAAAGAGTCGGGCACTGAGCGACTTCACCTTATTCTGTGCCAGGTATTGCATGGATTATCTGATAATCCATTAAATCCTCACAATAAGCCTAACGAAAAGGTACTATTATCCCCATTTTAACAGATGGGTGATCCAGTGCTGGCTTTTCTACTATGTCACTGGGAAAGCTTATTTGAATCACAACATCTCTGGACCCACAAAGACTAACACAGTTAAATGTCACTGCTAGCATTTGTTTCGTACCTGCCTTACATATCTCTCCTACTCTGAATTCCTACAACGTAGGACAGTCGTGACCTTGGTATTAGGCATATACGTGCACAGGTTTGCAGCTGCTGAAAAGAGCGACTGTTACGTGAGAAGGCTGAACTAACTAGAAAAAGAACCACTAGAGTTTCCTACAGTTCTGCTATCATATTCTTCAAAGAAAAAGCATTAGAGAAAGGAATAGACTAGGGATGAAGAATTTGGGATCTGGTCCCAACTCCACCACTGATTGGCTCTGTGGTCTTAGGCTCACAAAAACTCATAAACCTCTCTTTATCTAAGACTCAAAACCAGTGCAATAGAAAGTAGCTGACCTTTTTGATTCAACATACTGTGAGGAATGAATGAGCCTATTTTAGAGGCTTATTATAAACCTAAAAGAGACAAAATATGTAAAGCTCCTGGTACAAGATCAGCATCCAGCACTATTGGTTCCCTCCGTTCCAACACAAGGATTCAAGGATGGAGCTGCCTTGTTAGTAGACGGTGCCTTCTTGTCTGCTGCATTTTAGTAACCTGGCATTTTCACTCTGATGATATTTTTTTTGTGGTATCCTACAAATGTTGGTATAGAGGGTGATTCATCATGTAAACTAAAATCACTGCTTGCAAGTAAATGCAAACTGAAAATTACAGAGAGAACAGAGGTTTAAAAATGTACTTAAAAATAATAAAAACTCAAGTGAAGTCACTTAATCCAATATTTTATTGGAAATTGGACCACTTCCAATTCTCTTAAGGGTACCCACAGTTTGGTAACCAGATGTTAAGACTGTTCTTCTGCCAAAGAAAACTTCAGGATTCAAAGACTATTTTTTCCTTTAAAAATTATATTTATATCTCAAAACATGTATTTCTCTGATACCTTAACAGAGTAGACTAAAAACAAAGTATCCCTTCGGTCTCCACGTTACTCTAAGGTACATTTGATGTGCACTGGCAGGAGGCACTGGAGAAGAGAAAGGGCCTATTTATTATTTGAATAAAGAATAAAATAGACACCGTAGATAGCCAGCCTGACATTCGGATTCACAGCTGAAAGGTAAGCATTAGAAGCAGCCCAGACCCAACAAGAACTTAATTACTTTATTATAACCAGCAAGATGAGCTTTATTAAGGGACAGGCACAGTAGTGATAAAGCAACGTGGCTGCTGGTACAATCCAACCTATCAAAAGGAATAAAGTAAACCATCATCCAAACCAACCAAATGTCAGATTAAAGTAAATTCTCTGCAATTTCCCTCAAGACACAAATATGAATATCCTAATCCACAGTAACAGAGTAGCAATTATGACAACTATACCAAGGCATTTTATTACTCTCTACTAGACTTGGCTAGATCTCTGAGCTGCTTTCATCATCAGTTGAGTATTCCCTGAACCCCAAAACTGTTTCTGACAGAAATGAGGCACAGCAAATATGATATTCATTTTGTGCCATCCTCAAAGTACAGATAACAGAACAGAGTAGATTTGATTCTTTGACAGGATTATCTATGCGCCTGACCTTTGGTAACTGTTTCTAAGTTCATCAGCTAACCAATAAGTAAATGAGCAAATGAACAGGAGAGCTGGAATGCATGACTTTTAGACCAAACCCATATTATTGTGCAAATACCTCCAACTTAAAATCTTAATTATCAAAGGAATATGAGAGCTAACCTAGACCAGATACACAAGTGGCCATAGCAAATGACTATATTAATATCAGATAAAGTAGACTTGAAAACAAAGAGATAAAAGGAACATTTCATAATTACAAAAGGGAAAATTCATCAGAAAGACATTACTGCAATGTGTATGCACCCAACTAACAGAACTTCAAAATTCAGGAAACTACCTTTCTGTCACTACTTCATCTCCCACTTTCCTGAATCCTCTCTACGAAAATGTCCCTAAGCAAGATCACCAGTGACATCCATACTGTCAAATCCATTGATCAATTCTCATTTCATCTTACTTGACCTACCACTTCCTCATCCTTGAAACATTTTTCCCTTTGGACTGAAGGACTCCATTTTCTCTCCATTCTTCTAAAATCTACCATCTTTTCAATTAAGAAGTGCATTAGGCAAAAGACTGGATACAGAAACAACAGTTGGAATCATTCATTTGACCTTTTTCCCTTGGTTTCCTTTCCTGGTTTCTGATTGTGCTTTTCTAAATCTTCTACCAATATTTACCCCAATATGTACCTGGTTTTGACTTCTTCTCTATTATGCCTATTAATTCACTTATACACTTTCTTTGATGAAAATGACATTGTTTAATTTGAAATACTTTCCTTTGCTCACAGTAGTGATCTGTTTATGCTAAATTGTCCACACCCCCTTATCTAACTCCATTTACAGTATGTGGTTTTAGCGTAACTGACCATTGTTTCTCAGAAGAAATGGAGTAGCCATCATGGTCAACAAAAGAGTCTGAAATGCAGTACTTGGATGCAGTCTCAAAAATGACAGAATGACGTTTGTTCGTCTCCAAGGCAAACCATTCAATATCACGGTAATCCAAGTCTATGCCCCAACCAGTAACGCTGAAGAAGCTGAAGTTGAACAGTTCTATGAAGACCTACAAGACCTTTTAGAACTAACACCCAAAAAAGATGTCCTTCTCATTATAGGGGACTGGAATGTTAAAGTAGGAAGTCAAGAAAGACCTGGAGTAACAGGCAAATTTGGTCTTGGAATGCAGAATGAAGCAGGGCAAAGACTAATAGAGTTTTGCCAAGAAAATGCACTGGTCATAGCAAATACCCTCTTCCAACAACATAAGAGAAGATTCTACACATGACATCACCAGATGGTCAACACCGAAATCAGATGGATTATATTCTTTGCAGCCAAAGATGGAGAAGCTCTATACAGTCAACAAAAACAAGACCAGGAGCTAGCTGACAGTGGCTCAGATCATGAACTCCTTATTGCCAAACTCAGACTTAAATTGAAGAAAGTAGGGAAAACCGCTAGACCATTCAGGTACGACCTAAATCAAATCCCTTATGATTATACAGTGGAAGTGAGAAATAGATTTAAGGGCCTAGATCTGATAGATAGAGTGCCTGATGAACTATGGAATGAGGTTTATGACATTGTACAGGAGACAGGGATCAAGACCATCCCCATGGAAAATAAACGAAAAAAAGCAAAATGGCTGTCTAAGGAGGCCTTACAAATAGCTGTGAAAAGAAGAGAAGCAGAAAGCAAAGCAGAAAAGTAAAGATATAAGCATCTGAATGCAGAGTTCCAAAGAATAGCAAGAAGAGATAAGAAAGCCTTCTTCAGTGATAAATGCAAAGAAATAGAGGAAAACAACAGAATGGGAAAGACTAGAGATCTCTTCCAGAAAATTAGAGATACCAAGGGAATATTTCATGCAAAGATAGGCTCGATAAAGGACAGAAATGGTATGGACCTAACAGAAGCAGAAGATATTAAGAAGAGATGGCAAGAATACACAGAAGAACGGTACAAAAAAGATCTTCAAGACCCGGATAATCACGATGGTGTGATCACTCATCTAGAGTCAGACATCCTGGAATGTGAAGTCAAGTGGGCCTTAGAAAGCATCACTACGAATAAAGCTAGTGGAGGTGATGGCATTGCAGTTGAGCTATTTCAAATCCCGAAAGATGATGCTGTCAAAGTGCTGCACTCAATATGCCAGCAAATTTGGAAAACTCAGCAGTGGCCACAGGACTAGAAAAGGTCAGTTTTCATCTCCAATCCCAAAGAAAGGCAATGCCAAAGAATGCTTAAACTACCGCACAATTGCACTCATCTCACATGCTAGTAAAGTAATGCTCAAAATTCTCCAAGCCAGGCTTCAGCAATACGTGAACCGTGAACTTCCTGATGTTCAAGTTGGTTTTAGAAAAGGCCGAGGAATCAGAGATCAAACTGCCAACATCCACTGGATCATGGAAAAAGCAAGAGAGTTCCAGAAAAACATCTATTTCTGCTCGATTGACTATGCCAAAGCCTTTGACTGTGTGGATCACAATAAACTGTGGAAAATTCTGAGAGAGATGGGAATACAGACCACCTAACCTGCCTCTTGAGAGATCTGTATGCAGGTCAGGAAGCAACAGTTAGAACTGGACATGGAACAACAGACTGGTTCCAAATAGGAAAAGGAGTCAAGGCTGTATATTGTCACCCTGCTTATTTAACTTCTACGCAGATTACATCATGACAAACGCTGGACTGGAAGAAACACAAGCTGGAATTAAGATTGCTGGGAGAAATATCAATAACCTCAGATATGCAGGTGACACCACCCTTATGGCAGAAAGTGAGTTCAGTTCAGTCCAGTCGCTCAGTCGTGTCCGACTCTTTGTGACCCCATGAATCACAGCACGCCAGGCCTCCCTGTCCATCACCACCCCCCGGAGTTCACTCAGACTCACGTCCATCAAGTCCATGATGCCATCTCATGCTGGGTCATCCCCTTCTCCTCCTGCCCCCAATCCCTCCCAGCAATAGAGTCTTTTCCAATGAGTCAACTCTTTGCATGAAGTGTCCAAAGTACTGGAGCTTCAGCTTAGCACCATTCCTTCCAAAGAAATCCCAGGGTTGATCTCCTTCAGAATGGACCGGTTGGATCTCCTTGCAGTCCAAGGGACTCTCAAGAGTCTTCTCCAGCACCACAGTTCAAAAGCATCAATTCTTCAACGCTCAGCCTTCTTCACAGTCCAACTCTCACATCCATACATGACCACAGGAAAAACCATAGCCTTGACTAGACGGATCTTAGTTGGCAAAGTAATGTCTGCTTTTGAATATACTATCTAGGTCGGTCATAACTTTTCTTCCAAGGAGTAAGTGTCTTTTAATTTCATGGCTGCAGTCACCATCTGCAGTGATTTTGGAGCCCGAAAAAATAAAGTCTGACACTGTTTCTACTGTTTCCCCATCTATTTCCCATGAAGTGATGGGACCGGATGCCATGATCTTCGTTTTCTGAATGTTGAGTTTTAAGCCAACTTTTTCACTGTCCTCTTTCACTTTCATCAAGAGGCTTTTTAGCTCCTTTTCACTTTCTGCCATAAGGGTGGTGTCATCTGCGTATCTGAGGTTATTGATATTTCTCCCGGCACTCTTGATTCCAGCTTGTGCTTCTTCCAGTCCAGTGTTTCTCATGATGTACTCTGCATATAAGTTAAATAAGCAGGGTGACAATATACAGCCTTGATGTACTCCTTTTCCTATTTGGAACCAGTCTGTTGTTCCATGTCCAGTTCTAACTGTTGCTTCCTGACCTGCATACAGATTTCTCAAGAGGCAGGTTAGGTGGTCTGGTATTCCCATCTCTTTCAGAATTAAGAGGAACTCAAAAGCCTCCTGATGAAAGTGAAAGAGGAGAGTGAAAAAGTTGGCTTAAAGTTCAACATTCAGAAAACGAAGATCATGGCATCCGGTCCCATCACTTCATGGGAAATAGATGGGGAAACAGTGGAAACAGTGGCAGACTTTATTTTGGGGGGGCTCCAAAATCACTGCAGATGGTGACTGCAGCCATGAAATTAAAAGACGCTTACTCCTTGGAAGAAAAGTTATGACCCACCTAGATAGCATATTCAAAAGCAGACACATTACTTTGCCGACAAAGATCCGTCTAGTCAAGGCTGTGGTTTTTCCAGTAGTCATGTATGGATGTGAGAGTTGGACTGGGAAAAAAGCTGAGCTCCGAAAAATTGATGCTTTTGAACTGTGGTGCTGGAGAAGACTCTTGAGAGTCCCTTGGACTGCAAGGAGATCCAACCAGTCCATTCTGAAGGAGATCAACCCTGGGGTTTCTTTGGAGGGAATGATGCTAAAGCTGAAACTCCAGTACTTTGGCCACCTCATGCAAAGAGTTGACTCATTGGAAAAGACTTTGATGCTGGGAGGGATTGGGGGCAGGAGGAGAAGGGGACAACCCAGGATGAGATGGCTGGATGGCCTCACGGACTCGATGGACGTGAGTCTGAGTGAACTCCGGGAGATGGTGATGGACAGGGAGGCCTGGAGTGCTGCGATTCATGGGGTCGCAAAGAGTCGGACACGACTGAGCGACTGAACTGAACTGAACTGACCATTGTTAAAACCTGAAAATCTCAAGTTTATAACTACAGTAAATTCCAAATGTGTATTCAAATCACCACTTAGATGTCTAATAGGCATCAAATCTGCAATCTTAATTCCAACCTCCCTTCCCCTTTTTCAATAAATGGCTCAAGCCAAATAACTTAGCTCCATTCTCTCTCTCATAGCCCCATATCCAATCTTTCAGGAAGTTCAGTTAGTTCTATTTTCAAAAAAAGATCCAGAACCCAACCATTACTTACCATTCCATCACTATCACCTTGGTCCAAGCCTCCCTATTGGTCTCATTGTCCTGAAGCCCATAGAGCCTGTTCTCCATATAGCAGTTAGAATGATCCTTTTGAGCACTAGTGTGAACCTGTCTCTACTTTGCTCAAAATCCTCTGATTTTCTTCCATTATAGTGAAATCCTAATTCCTTACCCTGGCCTTCAAACCTTACATGATCAGCCCTCCCTTCAACAACCTCTTTGACCACACCAGAAATTCGATCATTACGGCATTCATTCCCCCCAGCCAAACTGTTCTCCTTCCTCTTCTGTGCATACAGCAAGAACAATTCCTGCCATGGGTCTTTAACCCTGATAGTCCCCTTGCCTGGACTTCTCTTTTTTTTATTCCCCGAAACCACATGGCTTTTCCCTTTACTTCTTCCAGGTCTTTGTTCATACATCACTTCTTAAGAAACTCATCTGACAATTGGATAGTGCATCCATATGAAGATATTCTCTCAATTAAATATCTTCAGCATTTTCTCTCCCTTATTATTACCCTCATCCCATTAGTATCTAAGTTCTTTCAAATGTGCATCCATTACATATTCTTCACATCTCTCCATTTCCACGAGTTCAGCCCCCATCATATATCTTCTGCAACAGGCTCACCAGTACTCTTTCTGTATCCAATCTCTTGTCTAATGCACTTAATAAGTGGAAAGATGTCTAATGCACTTAATAAGTGGACTTTAAAAATTAGACAGATACAGACTTTCCTTGAGCAGTCAATTACCAGCTATGTGACTTTGAACAAATCATGTGAAATTTTCAGGGTTTCAGTTTGTTCATTTGTAAATAGAATTAATAAAACCTACTTTAAAAAATTTTACAGACTTTATTTTTTAAAACAGTGTTAAGTTCACAGCAAAACTGAGCAGAAGGTACAGAGAGTTTCCACATACTCCATATGAACTCCATAGCTTATATATATGAACTTCTGCTCATATATAATACCTACTTTTCAGGACTACAGTGATTAAAAAAAAATAAGAATACAAAGCATGCAATGATGGTCGCAATGTACATAGCAGACACTCAACTATTACAAGGATTTTTTTCCTTTCCAAACTGATCATATATTCCCTGGTTCAAAATTTTAACTGGCTTACCACTGTGTGTTAGTCACTCAGTCGTGTCCAACTCTATGCGACCCCATGGACTGTAGCCCACCAGGCTTCTCTGTCCACAGGATTCTCCAGGCAAGAATACTAGGGTGGATTGCCATGCCTTTCTCCAGGGGATCTTCCCGATCCAGGGATCAAATCCAGGTCTCCTGCATTGCAGGTGGATTCTTTACCATCTGAGCCACAAGGCTTACCACTATATACAGATAAATCAAAATTTTCAGTATGGTATCCAAAGACTTCCACAACTTGGCTCCAGCCTAGTTTTCCAACTTTATCTTTTATTTAATACACCTATCTACTAGCCCCCACACAAATTCTACTCCACCCACAACTCTACTCGCTATTTGTGATCACATTCAGCATTTTCCTATGTCTATTCTTTGCCCCACCTCTGCCAAAAATACTTTTCTCTTCCAGTATGTCTGCCAAAATCTTGCGATCTTTCTAAGCCTGGCTCAAATTCCATTTTTTATAAGAAGATATCCACAGCTTTACCAGTTGGTGTTTATTTCTCTTTCTCCGATATGTTCATGTTACTTTGTTTATGCCCCTTTTCCCATTCTCTCCTGATGAGCAGGGACCACATTTTATTCAGTAATTAGCACAGTGCTGTGCAATACTCAGCATTCAGAAAAATCTGTTGGATTGAATCAAACATATCGACTACAAAATCACAAGTTACTTAACATTAGAGGAGAAAACTAGGGATCCATCCCTAGAATATTCATCTTCAAATGAGTACTTGGTCAAATGTAAGTATTCATTCTATACTAGGATTCTACAAAGACTTCTACTTTGAGAACTTTTAAGAAAATGCCTTGGGGTGAAAAGGAAGAAGGGAATAAGTACGGGGAAGGAGAACACTAAATATCTAAGAGCTATGGAATCTTAAAAATTGTATAACTTCTCAGAAGAATGAGGTTAAATGTTTTTATTTAACTTTACCCAGAAAGTCAGAGAGTTAAAATAAGAAACTAAAATCAACTTGCCCCTGAATCTCTTTCTGAAGTACGCTTTCCCCATCTCTAAGTTCCTAGAACAATTACATTCACATTACTCACCTGATAATCATATCCTGCATTTTGTTACTATTGCAGTATTTCCTTGAGCCATTTTTAAATCTTTCATCACTGAACTTTAACTCTCATATTCTCAATTAGATGATCAACTCCAA
This sequence comes from Budorcas taxicolor, assembly GCF_023091745.1. NCBI lineage: Eukaryota > Metazoa > Chordata > Mammalia > Artiodactyla > Bovidae > Budorcas > Budorcas taxicolor. The sequence goes on from NC_068926.1 coordinate 67,939,867, forward strand.
AGAAGTAGAGTTCATATCTTGCACTTTTACAGTCTTTCCTGCTACAACACATTTCCACAATATCACAGAGCTCATGTCGATAGAGTGTGAAATCATATGTGATTTTTTTCTTAGGCAAGAAGAGCTGGAATAGTAGAACAGAATTACAGCCTTCAGAAGGAAAGGTAAAACGGCTTCAGCAAGTCTGCTATACTGACAAGGCCCTTTGCTCTACTTAAGGAAAATGAAAAGTGAATGCCTGCATAGATATGAGAGGTGTAATTCCTGATTCTCTTCTCAGGGCAGGTCTTACTTCCTTCTGTGCTCCTTAATGGCAACCCCACTGGCTCAGGGCTCCACTTTCAAATGCATTATCTCACATTTCTGCAAGTCAGCATTTTTTACTCTTTTTTAGTGCATTTTTAATATCTATGGCAACTTCCACCCATACTGAGCTATCTGTCTGGGCTGTCCAACCTAATGTTTTATTGGTTCCATGGTTCAAAGTGGCGTGTGTGTGTGTGTGTGTGTAGTCACTCAGTCGTGTCCAACTCTTTGTGACGCTAAAGGACTGCAGCTCATCAGACTCCTCTGTCCATGGGATTTTCCTGGCAAGAATACTGGAGTGGGTTGCCATTTCCTCCTCCAGTGGACCAGACCCAGGAGTCAGTCTGGCGTCTCTTGCATCTCCTGCATTGCAGGCAGGTTCTATACTGCTAAGCCACCTGGGAAGCCCATAGATTTTGAGTAATCTACATCTAGCCCTATTTTTTTCCCATAATCTCTATTATTTTATACAGATACATACACACACATATGCATAGATACTATGTCATAGTAAAATGCATGATTATCCAAGGTCATTAACACATTACCTTGACTATAAAACTTATAGGTTATTGCATTTAATTCTGAAAACATCTGTATTTTGCCATTGTTCACATGATCTTAAATCTAAAATCCACTTTCTGGGGTTCCTAAAACCCTTCAGCCCCACAAGGAGTCCTTCATTCCCTGCTAAGGTATCTATCATCACACCAAAATCACTATTTAAACTAAACCACTTCTGCTAATATAACATTCAACTTACTGTTGTAAAAAGATCTAACCTGCAATATCATCAGTATGACTCTCAGACCCCAATAAATGATGTGACCTCTCTGCTTGGTGATGCTAAACTTCTAGACACAATGAATGGAAAAGCAGAGACAAACAGGCTGTTTTCTATTCACTTTCACAGCTGCTTGGGCTACTGCCCAATCTCCATAATGAGGGTGGTCTCTTGCTTTGTTTTTATGAAACCAAGAGCATATAGAACACATAGCATTTCAATATGCAGCCTTTAGGATATTATATTGTCCCCAATTGCTTGATATTTTGCGTTTCTCCTCAGAATAGTCAGAAACACATTGAAGCTATAACAGTAACTATGACTTCTACTGAATCAGCTTAAACAGTCTACTTACTGTCAACAAGATGAATAACCAACTGATCATTTTAAGTGGAAGTCTCCACACCTGGATCTTTGGGACATGAGTTTCAATTAAAATACTTGGAGATGAGTAGTATATTGTATTATATCCCCAACCAGGCCTGATGACACTCCTTTAAACCGGTTTAGGGATGTGCACATATATGTGCATACTTTCACATATACAGCAACATGATTTGTTTCCAACACGCATGAATGTCTTCCACACATAATTCAAGCAGAGAGAAGAAATCAATCTTCCCTCCTTCCTTCCTCACTCCTTTCCTCTTTCTTCTTAGGGAGGTGGGTGTGGTGCCAGAAAACATTTTCCTATGTAAAACAGCAACAATCCAAATGTTCACTGTTATTGTGTATTTATATAAACCCTGTGTAAACAATCCCCATGTCCTTGTAGGGCTATTTCATCCCTGACATATGATGCTCAACCAAATTATTTACATTACAAGATATATTCAAACAAAAGCAACATTTTTAAACACCATGCAACCAAGGCCTAACCACCATTTGGATGTGAACTGTGGCTTATCTTTCATCAAAGCAGGAAAAATCAGAAAAGGCACTGATAAATGTCATATTTCTTAGAATCTGAAAAATATTCACAAATTATGGCTAATACTGACAAATAAGAAATCACTTTCAAGTTATGACCTTAGGCCCTAAATTCTAAAATTCTAAAATATCAGCTTGAAGGTACTTTAAAGATCAGATATTCCAACCACCTCATTTTCACATGAGAAAATTAAATCTTATAGTGAGGAAGTGAGCAGTATAAAGCCACAATGCCAGAATTGTGCACTGATTCTTGAGCACCATTAATGCCTCTTTTCACAGTTTAAAACAATTATTTTAAAACATATTTTGTTTTTAACTTTTTAAATTTAAATTTATTTATTTTAATTGGAGGCTAATTACTTTACAATACTGTACTAGGTTTGCCATTCATCAACATGAATCTGCCACGAGTGTACACGTGTTCCCCATCCTGAACCCCCTCCCCTTTCCTCCCTGTACCATCTCTCTGGGTCATCCCAGTGCACCAGCCCCAAGCATCCTGTATCCTGCATCGAACCTGGACTGGAGATTCATTTCTTATATGATATTATACATGTTTCAATGCCATTCTCCCAAATCATCCCACCCTCTCCTTCTCCCACAGAGTCCAAAAGACTGTTCTATACATCTGTGTCTCTTTTGCTGTCTTGCATACAGGGTTATCGTTACCATCTTTCTAAATTCCATATATATGTGTTAGTATACTGTATTGGTGTTTTTCTTTCTGGCTTACTTCATTCTGTATAATCGGCTCCAGTTTCATCCACCTCATTAGAACTGATTCAAATGTATTCTTTTTAATGGCTGAGTAATACTCCATTGTGTATATGTATCACAGCTTTCTTATCCATTCATCTGCTGATGGACATCTAGGTTGCTTCCATGTCCTGGCTATTATAAACAGTGCTGCGATGAACATTGGGGTACACATGTCTCTTTCAATTCTAGTTTCCTCAGTGTGTATGCCCAGCAGTGGGATTGCTGGGTCATAAGGCAGTTCTATTTGCAATTTTTTAAGGAATCTCCACACTGTTCTCCATAGTGGCTGTACTAGTTTGCATTGCCACCAACAGTGTAAGAGGGTTCCCTTTTCTCCACACCCTCTCCAGCATTTATTGCTTGTAGACTTTTGGATAGCAGCCATTCTGACTGGTGTGAAAAGGTACCTCATTGTGGTTTTGATTTGCATTTCTCTGATAATGAGTGATGTTGAGCATCTTTTCATGTGTTTGTTAGCCATCTGTATGTCTTCTTTGGAGAAATGTCTGTTTAGTTCTTTGGCCCATTTTTTGATTGGGTCGTTTATTTTTTTGGAATTGAGCTGCAGGAGTTGCTTGTATATTTTTGAGATTAGTTCTTTGTCAGTTGCTTCATTTGCTATTATTTTCTCCCATTCTGAAGGCTGCCTTTTCACCTTGGTTATAGATTCCTTTGTTGTGCAGAAGCTTTTAATTTTAATTAGGTCCCATTTATTTATTTTTGCTTTTATTTCCAATATTCTGGGAGGTGGGTCACAGAGGATTCTGCTGTGATTTATGTCGCAGAGTGTTTTGCCTATGTTCTCCTCTAGGAGTTTTATAGTTTCCGGTCTTACATTTAGATCTTTAACCCACTTTGAGTTTATTTTTGTGTATGGTGTTAGAAAGTGTTCTAGTTTCATTCTTTTACAAGTGGTTGACCAGTTTTCCCAGCACCACTTGTTAAAGAGATTGTCTTTTCTCCATTGTATATTCTTGACTCCTTTGTCAAAGATAATGTGCCCATAGGTACGTGGAGTTACCTCTGGGCTTTCTATTTTGTTCCACTGATCTATATTTCTGTCTTTGTGCCACTACCATACTGTCCTGATGACTGTGGCTTTGTAGTAGAGCCTGAAATCAGGCAGGTTGATTCCTCCAGTTCCATTCTTCTTTCTCAAGATTGCTTTGGCTAGTCGAGGTTTTTTGTATTTCCATACAAATTGTGAAATTATTTGTTCTAGCTCTGTGAAAAATACCATTGGTAGCTTGATAGGGATTTCATTGAATCTATAGATTGCTTTGGGTAGTATACTCATTTTCACTATATTGATTCTTCTGATCCATGAACATGGTATATTTCTCCATCTATTAGCATCCTCTTTGATTTCTTTCACCAGTGTTTTATAGTTTTCTATATACAGGTTATTTTAAAACATATTTTGAAGTAAACTGAAAATGTTATTGACAGAAACGTTTTGCAGGCTTCTAAAATATATATGCTAATTTAGCACCAGCGCTTAGTCAACTGTCTATTTTCTTCTTATAAATTGTTTCGTATTTGTTAACACCAGATGACATTCCCCTGCAACTCCAAACAATTTTGGCAGCCTTTTCCATCTATTGGGATGTGCTCAAAAAATATATGCTACATTAAATATTTATTTAAGTAGAATCACTAGTGAGGCAAATTCACTGAGAAAACAACAAATTAATAGTAAGAGTAAGCAGTTAAGTACCAGACACTATAATAAGTGCTTTACATTCATTACCTAACTTAGGCCTTATCAACCCTAGGATGTGGGCATTATTAATATTATGCTTTTAAAGACGAAGAAACTAAAGCACAGAGATAAAATACCCAGGATTGACTATCAATCAGTAAACTCCAAAACAGGTGTTCTAGCTTCTGAGTCCATGCTCTTAACCACTATACCACAGGGCCTCTCTAAAAGGAAATCATACATTTCAAAAAGAAAATAATTTCTTGATTAGCTGGAAGTTGAAATATTAACTAGACTATAATATCTCATAGAAAGATAAAATTTTCAAGCTCAAAAAAACCCATAAGTCACTAGTCCAAGTCTTTCATTTTAAACACAAAGAAACTGACATTCAAAGAGGTTAAGTGATTTGTCCAAGGTCACACAGTTTTTGGTGGTAGAAACTATTTGTCATTACAGTCTAGTATTATTCCTCATTGTTCTCTTCTGCTAACAGACAAGCTAGAGAAAGTACTATTTAAAGTAGCGATAACTACCTATCAGATAAAGAGTCTAAAGGGAAAACTTGACTTTGGGGAAGTGGAATTTCTAAAGAGTGACACATCAAAGAAAAAGTATGTATGTAATTTGGTGATTACATGTTCCACAAATAGACAGAAGAGATTTTACTAGTTCAAAGAAGGTCAAAGTTACATTATTTCTTAGAAAATAAGAGAGATTTTGCTAGTATTGATTATTCCTAACTGAACATGGCCAAAACTGAGGTCCAGCAGACAGTAAAAGCAGTCCACTGTCTGGCTGTTCTCACTTGGCCACAGAGCTTAACTCATAGGACTGTTAACTCTGAGTTATCAGTTTGTGGATTCAAGTGCTAAACAAAGCCTACTGTGGCCGCCCAGATCATTTCCTCCTCCCCCCCTTTTTTAATGAAGCCACAAATTCAGTGGAGCCTGGAGATTTAAATTCTAATCATTTTCCCTTTGCCCTTTAACACTGGTGCTCCCAAGGGAAACTTTACTTCCAAGCATTACTATTCTAGGCCCCTGAATCAATAACCCACAGCTCTAAAAGGCAAGAATGCCAAGTAAATGCTGTTCTCTCTCTCCCTCCCCATCCCAATTAAAGAAAATGAAATTTATAAGGCTGTGGAAGAGCCTCCAATAGACATACTATCATAATAAAAACCACTTAGAACATCTCGAACCAGACTAAACAAAATGCTGCATTCTACTTGCACACAGCAGCCATGCAATAATCCAGCTGACTACATTTAGGAAGAATGCATAGGTTTCCTCTCAAAAGAGGGAACCTAAATCTGGTTGCCTTTTTGTCCCTGCTCCCCATCCAAACCCACCAGAAGCACCCAGCACCCACCTTGTTCCTGTACACAGGAAGAGATCTACCAGCAGACAGCTAGGTCTCTGCATTATCGATACCACTTTGCACAAAGGATGTGGCTGGTTATGCAGCAAACCAATCCAATGTTAAGAATAAAAATAATTTTAAATTTCAATTTAATGAATATTTATTGACTATCTTTAATATATCAAACATTGAGTTATATGCTGGGAACAAAGTAAAGGAAGAATATCCAGTCCCTGGTTCCAATAATCTTACTAATACGGCAAAGAGATAAGTGGGCAGACAAAAATCTAACAAAAACTACTTACAGTTATATAACCCTTGATAACTTTATAAAATTTTTGCATTTTTTATAAAATGTTTGCATCTTTCAGAGTTCACTGATCCCCGCAACAGTCCTGAGGGAGGTAAGACAGTTCTAACTACTCCTCTTTACAGATGAAAGTACAAATACAGAGTAGAGAACTGCTATGAATAAAAGGCAAGAGGAATAACAAAGCTCAAAGCTAGTGCCAAAGAAACAGTGTATTTAATGAAACCACAGACACTGTTGCATCATGGTCATATGAGGGAGCTCAGCCTGGCAGTGAAGAGCTCCAGGAGCAGAACAGCGCTGACAGAGTGACGACTTCAGTACTATACCAACCAAAGACATTTTTTACAGGTGCCAGGACCATGTGATGCTCTAATTCTAACTCTGCTGAACTGCTGCTGACTTGTTTAATGCTGTTTTGAGATTTTAGTCTCTTCAATTATGTCACCAAAATGCCATTTTAAAAATTTGCCACAAATCTATATATATTTTTAAATCTGCCACAAATATAAAAAGCTGACAAACACTGACTAAAAAACACAGAGGAAATAAGCAGTGGTATAAAACAGAGATTTTGATCTCTCATTCACTGCTCTTTCCACTATAAAATATAGCCTCTCAGACTGTACAAGGAAGTCCAGATCACACAAATTTCCCTTTGGAAAAGACTCCTTTAATAATCCAGAGGGCTTTCAGTCCAGGACTCCTGCATAAATCCCACGTTTCAGGTAGCCTCAAAATTGATCCCTGGGTCCCACACACCCCCAGAATTTGTAAACCAGGATGTAACATCTTTTTTTTTTTTTTGATGCATATGCATAGCTGATTTACAATATTATCTTAATTTCTACTATATAGCAAAGTGACTCAGTAATACACACATATACATTCTTTTTCATATTCTTTTCCATTATGCTTTATTTATGGCTGTTGTTCCCTGTGCTCTACAGTGGGACTTTGTTGTTTACCCATTCTAAATGTAATAGTTTGCATCTACTAACCTCAAATATCCGACTCTTCCCTCAGCCTCTCCCCTACCCCATTGGCAACCATAAGTCTGTTCTGTATGCCTATAAGTCTATTTCTGTTTTGTTGACAGGTTCATTTGTGCCATAGTTTATACTCCACATATAAGTTATATCATATGGTATTTGTCTTTCTCTGTCTGTCTTATCTCACTTAGTATGATAATCTCTTCTTCTATCCATGTTGCTGCAAATGACAATATTTCATTCTATTTTTATGGCTGAGTAACATTCCATTGTATATTATGCACCATATCTTCTTCATCCATTCATCTATTGATGGATAGTTACATTGTTTCCCTGTCCCGGCTACTGTGAATAGTGCTGCTATGAACACAGGGGTGTATGTTATCTTTTTAAATTATAGTTTTATTTGGATATATCAAGTCTTAACAACTTAAAGGCACCTAGACCAGGCTGGACACCCTGCAAGCCCAGTTCAGACCCACGGGCCCCAAGACTAAATGGCTCCAAAAACATAAGTACTGTCAGGAACAGTGTAAATCTTGTCAGGCCAGCACACAGGACCCCAACCAATTCCAAACCAAAGATGATCTGGTATTTACATAAAATGGCCACCTGAGAACTATGGAGCTGAGTGGCTACAGGGGACCCCTGTGAGTGCTCAGAAGAGATGGCGAAACAGGGTAAAAAGAGAGAAAAATGGGAGAGGGGGAAGGAAAATGTGGGAACAAGAACTCGAACTGTGGGAATAAACAAGGAATGGATGTTATCAATGCGCTGCCCCTTAGTCAGCCTCTCATAGTGTGGACCCTTGGCCATGCTGAGGGTGGCTTAGTGTGTAAGCATGTCTCCTCCCTAAACATCACGGCCCATAAACAGAAGCCAAGTGTAACTGGGGCTCAAAAAATCTGCTGTATTAATGTTATTAACCTCTAACATGAAATTTTTAGAGATAATTTTTTCAAGGTCAGTCAGTCAGTCAGTTCAGTCGCTCATTCGTGTCTGACTCTTTGCAACCCCATGAATCGCAGCACACAAGGCCTCCCTGACCATCACCAACTGCTGGAGTTTACTCAAACTCGCGTCCATCGAGTCGGTGATGCCATCCAGCCATCTCATCTTCTGTCATCCCTTCTCCTTCTGCTCCCAATCCCTCCCAGCATCAGGATCTTTTCCAATAAGTCAATTCTTTGCATGAGGTGGCCAAAGTATTGGAGTTTCAGCTTCAGCATCAGTCCTTCCAATGAACACCCAGGACTGATCTCCTTTAGGATGGACGGGCTAGGTCTCCATGCAGTCCATGAGACTCTCAGGAGTCTTCTCCAACACCACGGTTCAAAAGCATCAATTCTTCAGTGCTCAGCTTTCTTCACAGTCCAACTCTCACATCCATACATGACCACAGGAAAAACCATAGCCTTGACTAGACGGACCATTGTTGGCAAAGTAATGTCTCTGCTTTTGAATATGCTATCTAGGTCGGTCATAACTTTCTTTCCAAGGAGTAAGCGTCTTTTAATTTCATGGCTGCACTCACCATCCGCAGTGATTTTGGAGCCCCTCAAAATAAAGTCCGCCGCTGTCGCCACTGTTTCCCCATCTGTTTCCCATGAAGTGATGGGACCATATGCCATGATCTTAGGTTTCTGAATGTTGAGCTTTAGGCCAACTTTTTCACTCTCCTCTTTCACTTTCATCAAGAGGCTTTTTAGCTCCTTTTTACTTTCTGCCATAAGGGTGGTGTCATCTGCATATCTGAAGTTATTGATTTTTCTCCCAGCAATCTTGATTCCAGCTTCTGCTTCTTCCAGCCCAGGGTTTCTCATGATGTACTCTGCATATAAGTTAAATAAGCAGGGTGACAATATACAGCCTTGACGTACTCCTTTTCCTATGTGCAACCAGTCTATTTTCATTATTTCATTTTTCACTTGAGGTCTTAACTCTGGAACCTACGGCCCAAGTAATATGTAGGTAGGTAGTCTGAATGGTTCTATGAAGACCTACAAGACCTTTTAGAACTAACACCCAAAAAAGCTGTCCTTCTCATTATAGGGGACTGGAATGTAAAAGTAGGAAGTCAAGAAAGACCTGGAGTAACAGGCAAATTTGGCCTTGGAGTACGAAATGAAGCAGGGCAAAGGCTAATAGAGTTTTGCCAAGAAAACGCACTGGTCATAGCAAACACCCTCTTCCAACAACACAAGAGAAGACTCTACACATGGATATCACCAAATGATCAAAACCAAAATCAAATTGATTATAATCTTTGCAGCCAAAGATGGAGAAGCTCTATACAGTCAACAAAAACAAGACCAGGAGCTAGCTGACAGTGGCTCGGATCATGAACTCCTTATTGCCAAATTCAGACTTAAATTGAAGAAAGCAGGGAAAACCACTAGACCATTCAGGTATGAACTAAATCAAACCTCTTATGATTATACAGTGGAAGTGAGAAATAGATTTAAGGGACTAGATCTGATAGACAGAGTGCCTGATGAACTATGGCTGGAGGTTCGTGACATTATACAGGAGACAGGGATCAAGACCCTCCCAATGGAAAAGAAATACAAAAAAGCAAAATGGCTATCTAAGGAGGCCTTACAAATAGCTGTGAAAAGAAGAGAGGCAAAAAGCAAAGGAGAAAAGAAAAGATATACCCATTTGAATGCAGAGTTCCAAAGAATGGCAAGGAGAGATAAGAAAGGCTTCTTCAGTGATCAATGGAAAAAAAATAGAGGAAAACAACAGAATGGGAAAGACTAGAGATCTCTTCAAGAAAATTAGAGATACTAAGGGAAAATTTCATGCAAAGATGGCCTTGATAAAGGACAGAAATGACATGGACCAAACAGAAGCAGAAGATATTAAGGAGAGGTGGCAAGAATACACAGAAGAACTGTACAAAAAAGATCTTCACGACCCACATAACCACGATGGTGTGATCACTCACCTAGAGCCAGACATCCTGGAATGTGAAGTCAAGTGTGCCTTAGAAAGCATCACTACGAACAAAGTTAGTGGAGGTGATGGAATTCCAGTGGAGCTACTTCAAATCCTGAAAGATGATGCTGTGAAAGTGCTCCACTCAATATGCCAGCAAATTCGGAAAACTCAGCAGTGGCCACAGGACTGGAAAAAGTCAGTTTTCATTCCAATCCAAAGAAAGGCAATGTCAAAGAATGCACAAACTACCACACAATTACACTCATCTCACACACTAGTAATGCTCAAAATTCTCCGAGCCAGGGTTCAACAATACGTGAACTGTGAACTTCCAGATGTTCAAGCTGGTTTTAGAAAAGGCAGAGGAACCAGAGATCAAATTGCCAACATGCACTGGATCATGGAAAAAGCAAGAGAGTTCCAGAAAAACATCTATTTCTGCTTTATTGACTATGCCAAAGCCTTTGACTGTGTGGATCACAATAAACTATGGAAAATTTTGAAACAGATGGGAATACCAAACCACCTGACCTGCCTCTTAAGAAAGCTGTATGCAGATCAGGAAGCAACAGTTAGAACTGGACATGGAACAACAGACTGGTTCCAAATAGGAAAAGGAGTACATCAAGGCTGTACATTGTCCCCCTGCTTATTTAACTTCTATGCAGAGTACATCATGAGAAACGCTGGGCTGGAAGAAACACAAGCTGGAATCCAGATTGCCAGGAGAAATATCAATAACCTCAGATATGCAAATGACACCACCCTATGGCAGAAAGTGAAGAGGAACTAAAAAGCCTCTTGATGAAAGTGAAAGAGGAGAGTGAAGAAGTTGACTTAAAGCTCAACATTCAGAAAGCTAAGATCATGGCATCTGGTCCCATCACTTCATGGAAAATAGATGGGGAAACAGTGGCAACAGCGGCGGACTTTATTTTTGGGGGCTGCAAAAATCACTGTAGATGGTGAGTGCAGCCATGAAATTAAAAGACACTTACTCTTTGGAAGGAAAAAAACAAAAAGTGAAGTCGCTCAGTTGTGTCCGACTCTTTGCAACCAAGTGGACTGTAGCCCACCAGCTCCTCCATGGGATTCTCCAGGCAAGAATACTGGGATGGGTATCATTTCCTTCTCCAGGGGATCTTTCCGACCCAGGGATCGAACCCAGGTCTCCCGCATTGCAGGCAGACGCTTTAACCTCTGAGCCACCAGGGAAGCCCTTGGAAGGAAAGTTATGACCAACCTAGATAGCATATTCAAAAGCAGAGACAAGACTCTGCCAACAAAGGTCCGTCTAGTCAAGGCTATGGTTTTTCCAGGGGTCATGTATGGATGTGAGAGTTGGACTGTGAAGAAAGCTGAGCACTGAAGAATTGATGCTTTTGAACCGTGGTGTTGGAGAAGACTCTTGAGAGTCTCATGGACTGCAAGGAGATCCAACCAGTCCATCCTAAAGGAGATCAGTCCTGGATGTTCATTGGAAGGACTGATGCTGAAGCTGAAACTCCAATACTTTGGCCACCTCATGCAAAGAATTGACTTATTGGAAAAGACCCTGATGCTGGGAGGATTGGGGGCAGGATGAGAAGAGGATGACAGAGGATGAGATGGCTGGATGGCATCACTGACTCGATGGACATTAGTTTGAGTAAACTCCAGGAGTTGGTGATAGACAGGAAGGCCTGGCGTGCTGTGATTCATGGGGTCACAAACAGTCAGACACAACAAGAGCGACTGAACTGAACTGAGCTTCAGATTACTTTTCTCAAGGCAAACATGATTTCCCTACCATCTGAGTATCTCCAGCTTTTTGCTATTATTCCTTTTTCTAATTTCTAGTTTAGTATTTCTATATCCTTCTTCCAACCCCAATCTAGAAAAATAGGACTCCAGTAGCTGGTTCAAATAGAATGTGATTCTTAAAGCTTAAATATGGACTAAAGAAACCAAATCAGTTTTTATTATTTCTAACTTTAGTTATTCAGCAATGAAAATTCATTGCATTGCTGATGATCCTAATATACGATGCACTTCAACTCTACCAGACTTCTTCATTTTCCAGCCAACTGTCTCCTGTCAGCCTTTGTTTGAAATTCTTAACTCCTGGGGATTTCTGCCAAACTCTTAAGACCATGAACTCTGCATTATCTCTATAAAATTTAAATCCCAGACTGGCTTCCCCAGTCACCTAGCTCATTTCTGAACTCTTTTTACTACAAGCTGTGTATAATCTGAGAAGAGAAACTAATTTTATTATCACTGTGAAACATAATTAGGAAGGTAAATTTCTCATAATCAGACAAGTTGATAAACTTATCTTAAAAACTAACAGTTAAAAGATAAGTTTTTTATTCTTGATACTTTGTATTATCAAAGTCACTCTACTTAAGCCTTCAAGGTACTCAGTCCCTTGTCTCGCCTAGCCTGGCCCCACACCAACATTCATCCTCATCTATCACCAAAAGCTGACTCTATAACACAGTCCTCTTCAATAGCCACTTTTGAAGACAATCTCTTATTATAATAGTAAAAGCACGTGCATTAGTAATACATAGAAAACACAGATGAGGAAAGTGTTTCTAAATAAACATTCCACATTTCCAGCATTCAGAGATTAGACCTTTCAACATGTTGATTTATGGCCTGTTAGGTCTCTCCAAAGAGAATGATCTCTGTTTGTTTCCAAGGCAAACCATTCAATATCACAGCAATTTAAGTCTATGCCCTGACCACTAATGCCAAAAAAGCTGAAGTTGAACGCTTTATGAAGACCTACAAGAACTTCGAGAACTAACACCCCAAAAAGATGTCCGTTTCATCATAGGGGACTGGAATGAAAAAGTAGAAAGTCAAGAGATTCTTGGAGTAACAGGCAACAGAATAAAGCAGGGCAAAGGCTGAGTTTTGCCAAGCGAACACACTGGTCATAGCAAATACCCGCTTCCAACAACACAAGAGATGACTCTACACATGGACATCACCAGATGGTCAATACCGAAATCAGACTGATTATATTCTTCCCAGCCAAAGATGGAGAAGCTCTATGCAATCAGCAAAAACAAGACCGGGAGCTGACTGTGGCTCAGATCATGAACTCCTTATTGCCAAATTCAGACTTAAATTGAAGAAAGCAGGGAAAACCACTAGACCATTCAGGTATGACCTAAATCAAATCCCTTATGATTATCCAGTGGAAGTGACAAATAGATACAAGGGATTAGATCTGATAGACAGAGTACCTGAAGAACTATGAAAAGGTTTGTGACACTACAGGAGGCAGGGATCAAGACCATCCGAAGAAAAAGAAAGGCAAAATGGTTGTCTGAGGAGGCCTTACAAATAGCTGAGAAAAGAAGAGAAGCTAAAGGCAAAGGAGAAAAGGAAAGATATACCCATTTGAATGCAGATTTCCAAAGACAGAAAGGAGAGAGAAGAAAGTCTTCTTCAATGATCAATGCAAAGAAATAGAGGAAAACCATAGAATGGGGAAGACTAGTGATCTCTTCAAGAAAACTGGAGATACCAACGGAACATTTCATGCAAAAATGAGCACAATAAAGACAGAAGTGGTATGAACCTAAGAGAAGCAGAAGATATTAAGAAGAAGTGGCAAGAATACACAGAACTGTACAAAAAAAATCTTCATGACACAGATAATCACAATGGTGTAGGCTGCAGTCCATGGGGTCGTGAAGAGTCGGACATGAGTGAAACGACTTGGCAGCTGCAGCAGCAGCAGGCTTCAACAGTACGTGAACTGAGAACTTCCAGATGTTCAAGCTGGATTTAGAAAAGGTAGAGAAACCAGAGATCAAATTGTCAACATCCGCTGGATCATGGAAAAAGCAAAAGAGTTCCAGAAAAACATCTATTTCTGCTTGATTGACTATGCCAAAGCCTTTGACTGTGTGGATCACAACAAACTGAGGAAAATTCTTCAAGAGATGGGAATACTAGACCACCTTACCTGATTCCTGAGAAACCTGTATGCAGGTCAAGAAGCAACAGTTAGAACTGAACATGCAACAATGGGCTGGTTCCAAATTGGGAAAGGAGTACATCAAGCCTGTATATTGTCACCTTGCTTATTTAACTTATATGCAGTGTACATCATGCAAAATGACAGGCTTGATGAATCACAAGCTGGAATCAAGATTGCCGGGAGAAATATCAATAACCTCAGGTACGCAGATGATACCCCCCTAAAGGCAAAAAAGCGAAGAGGAACTAAAGACCTCTTGATGAAAGTGAAAGAGGAGAGTGAAAAAGTTGGCTTAAAACTCAACATTCAAAAAACTAAGATCATGGCATTCAGTCCCATCACTTCATGGGAAATAGATGGGGAAACTGGATACAGTGACAAACTTTATTTCCTTGGGCTCCAAAATCACTGCAGATGGTGAGTGCAGCCATGAAATTTAAAGACGCTTTCTCCTTGGAAGATAAGCTAGGATCAACCTAGCCAGCATGTTCAAAAGCAGAGACATTACTTTGCCAACAAAGGTCCGTCTAGTCAAGGCTATGGTTTTTGCAGTAGTCAGTTATGGATGTGAGAGTTGGACTATAAAGAAAGCTGAGTGCTGAAGAATTAATGCTTTTGAACTGTGGTGCTCGAGAAGACTCTTGAGAGTCCCTTGGACTCCAAGGAGATCCAACTAGTCAATCCTCAAGGAAATCAGCCCTGAATATTCACTGGAAGGCTGATGCTGAAGGTGAAACTCCAATACTTTGTCCACCTGATGAGACGAACTGACTCACTGGAAAAGACCTTGATGCTGGGAAAGATTGAAGGCAGGAGGAGAAGGAGATTAACAGAGGACGAGATGGTTGGATGGCATCACTGACTTGATGGACATGAGTTTGAGCAAACTCCAGGAGTTGCTAATGGACAGGGGAGCCTGGTGTGCTGCAGTCCATGGGGTCACAAAGAGTCAGACATGACTGAGCAACTGAATTGAGCTGAGGTCTTTCCCCTTGCCCCATATACACACATTCCATACACATTTTCACCAAAATAACATTATAACAAAGCTAGTGGAGGTCATGGAATTCCAGTTGAGCTGTTTCAAATCCTGAAAGATGATGCTGTCAAAGTGCTGCACTCAATATGCCAGCAAATTTGGAAAACTCAGCAGTGGCCACAGGACTGGAAAAGGTCAGTTTTCATTCCAATCCCAAAGAAAGGCAATGCCAAAGAATGCTCAGACTACCACACAACTGCCCTCATCTCACATGCTAGTAAAGTAATGCTCAAAATTCTCCAAGCCAGGCTTCAGCAATACGTGAACCGTGAAATCCCTGATGTTCAAGCTGGTTTTAGAAAAGGCAGAGGAACCAGACATCAAATTGCCAACATCCGCTGGATCACGGAAAAAACAAGAGAGTTCCAGAAAAACATCTATTTCTGCTTGATTGACTATGCCAAAGCCTTTGACTATGTGGATCACAATAAACTGTGGAAAATTCTGAAAGAGATGGGATACCAGACCACCTAACCTGCCTCTTGAGAAATCTGTATGCAGGCCAGGAAGCAACAGTTAGAAGTGGACATGGAACAACAGACTGGTTCCAAATAGGAAAAGGAGTACATCAAGGCTGTATATTGTCACCCTGCTTATTTAACTTCTATGCAGAGTACATCATGAGAAACGCTGGACTGGAAGAAACACAAGCTGGAATCAAGATTGCCGGGAGAAATATCAATAACCTCAGATATGCAGATGATACCACCCTTATGGCAGAAAGTGAAAAGGAGCTAAAAAGCCTCTTGATGAAAGCGAAAGAGGAGAGTGAAAAAGTTGGCTTAAAGCTCAACATTCAGAAAACAAAGATCATGGCATCCGGTCCCATCACTTCATGGGAAATAGATGGGGAAACAGTGGAAACAGTGGCAGACTTTATTTTTGGGGGCTCCAAAATCACTGCAGATGGTGATTGCAGCCATGAAATTAAAAGACACTTACTCCTTGGAAGAAAAGTTATGACCAACCTAGATAGTATATTCAAAAGCAGAGACATTACTTTGCCAACTAAGGTCCGTTTAGTCAAGGCTATGGTTTTTCCTGTGGTCATGTATGGACGTGAGAGTTGGGCTGTGAAGAAGGCTGAGCGTTGACGAATTGATGCTTTTGAACTGTGGTGTTGGAGAAGACTCTTGAGAGTCCCTTGGACTGCAAGGAGATCCAACCGGTCCATTCTGAAGGAGATCAACCCTGGGATTTCTTTGGAAGGAATGATGCTAAAGCTGAAGCTCCAGTACTTTGGCCACCTCATGTGAAGAGTTGACTCATTGGAAAAGACTCTGATGCTGGGAGGGATTGGGGGCAGGAAGAGAAGGGGACGACCAAGGATGAGATGGCTGGATGGCATCACGGACTCGATGGACGTGAGTCCAAGTGAACTCTGGGAGATGGTGATGGACAGGGAGGCCTGGCGTGCTGCGATTCACGGGGTCGCAAAGAGTCGGACACGACTGAGTGACTGAACTGAACTGAACATTATATTCTACACATGCTTCTGCATCCTGTTTTTTAAAGCCTTTGCTTTCCCATTTCAATACGTTTTCATCTTATCTAGTATCTAAGCCAAATTCAGATATCCCAGGAGACCTGAGGTGGTTTAATTTTGTGTCACACCTAGAATCATCACAACAAATTCAAAGTTATTTCTTCCAAGCCTGCTATGACCTGCCTTCTTCCCTTTGCAGATCTACACAGCTCAAGTTCTTCGTTCAATATTTCCAAAGTGTTCCAACTCTAATCCCATCATGTGTACAGTTGTATACAGTAGTAATAGCAGCAGCAGCAGCAATACTACCACCTTGCACTTGGAAGCATTTCCTTATCATCCACATAAAAAACTTAATGCCATGCAAAATCTTTGAGTTAGTAAGCACCTTATACTCAGTCTGGAAAAAAATAGAAACTTCAAGTTAGAGGCCATATTATCCAGACTGATCAAGATCTAAATGAATCTGTGACTTAATACATAAATATTGGCTAAAATACTTAGGCTAGACCAGATGGTAACAGCAGTAGTGCCAACTCCTCAGGCCACTTACTAATATGCTTCTAGTATTATTCTTTTAGCTTTCTATATTCTAAACAAGTGTGTGTACATAAGAAATCCAACAAGATCTAATTTTATTTTTTCAAGTACTAGACTGAAACATTTTTAAAAATACAAATACATACTCATCAAACAGTGAAAAGGCATTAAGTTTTATTCTTATTTTAAGTAAATGTTTCAGCTTTCTTAATTCTCATTTATATTTGGGTTGAAAGAGAAGACAGGAGTAGTAAGGGCAGGAAAAGGGGGGGTCAGGGAGGTGTGATAAGAAAGATAATACAGGATACTTTACAGTTTAAAAATGAAGCAGAAAGAATGTTGCTAGAGGGCCAGAAAGAAAGGCAAACAAAAGGAAAACTCAAAGGCCTATTACAGCCAGTCAAGAAACCAGTGAGAGAGAAGAAAATATATAATGGCTGAACTGGCCTTTCCATTAGAGGTACCTCCACAGATTAGCAGTAACAGGGTTCCTGCTCACTAAGTGATTATCCAAAACCAAAATAAAATCCAAAGCTTTTAAACGTGCTTAAAAGAAATTCAGAGAAGTCAGATTCAGAAATACATCTGTATGCCTTCATTCATTCCCAAGTGTTTGCTGAAAGCACTATGTTGAGCAATAAACATGCACGTATCACACATCCCTAATGTCAAGATAATTATTCTCAGATTAATGTTGTCTCTTTACTAGCCTATCAATAGGATTTTTAAATCATAAAATGTTCTTAAGAGGAACAAGAAAAGGAGAGGGAGGATAAGAAAAAGTAGGGAGGAGGAGGAAGATGAGCAAGAGGAAGAACAGGAAGAAAAGGATGACAAACCAACACTGACAACAACTTATCACTTTAGCCAGATCAAACAATACTCTCAATGGGCTTAAGTCTCCAAATGAAGTTCAAAGCCATCCATCATCAAATTAAACCACTAGACTCACAGCCTAACATAGACACCATCAACTAATTTAGAGATCCATGATGCCAAACGTAAATATCAACTTGATGAAGAAGATTTATGCATTTAATTCACAGCTGCTATATTTCAGACATGGGATTTTTTAATTGACACCCTCTCCCTTTTTTTTTTTTAAGATAAAATCCAAGATCTTCCATCATCTACTTACTGGTAAAGTTCCCCTATTCTTAGTTCAAATTTAAAGTCTGACTTCAGAACTAATTTCACTTAAATATGGGATCCCAAAGAGTATGTCCATCTATAAAGGCTGGTGCACTGGAGACTATAGTTCTCTGTTTAACTCTTGAAATGGTAAGGAAGGCAAACACAATACCATCACTTTATGCAAGCTTGTCAGAGGAAGCACTGGCATGGTAGGCTTAGAGAACATCTGTTTCCAGTAGCAGCAGTAGATGGATGGAGAAAAATAAGTTCCTGGTGTCTGCACTGAATAATGCCTAACACAGTGACAGAAGACACAGGGCTCACAAACACTGTCATTTTTAAAGCATAGAAAATCAGTTCCTTAAAAATCCTGTGGTGGCACATGCAAAAATAAGAGCTATTAATCCTTCCCTTCACCTGAAATTACCCGAGAGTGTTAGTTAAGTAACTCACACTCTAATTCATTCTGATCATCACATGTTGTTAGTTTGTGATCTTTGATAATGTGTTGAAAGCTCTGCTTTTGGCTACAGTGCCTTAGAAGTTTTGGCACTACTTCTCTGCAGGCCTGTCTGTATTATTGTTATTTTTTTTTTTTCATCTTAAAGCACGCAACTATAGAAACTGGGCAGGACACCTGTGTCAGACAGATCCAAGTTCGAATCCCAGATCACTAGTTACTAATTTTGTGGTCATCAGCAAGTTACTGACCTTGTCTTAGACTCAGTCTTCTCCCCTGTAAAACAGTCATTCTAAAACCTTCCTTCAGTATTGTTAGGATGTGAAGGAGGTAATGATGTCAGCACTGTGCCTAATTCACAAGAGGCTCGCAGCAAGTGGTAGGTATTATTAGTATTAGCATTGACAACTTTTCTCCAGTTGGTCTATACCTCTGTTTTATTTCCATCTGTGAAATTGGAAAGTAATTTCAAAAGTTTTATCTCAAATTATGCTCTTACAACCAAGATTTGCAGATTTTCTTTTAAGTGTAAGTCTATCCTATGGTCACAGGCTAATAAGAAACCAATACAAATTCTATACAGTCTCCCAGTCTCCAGAAGGCAATTTAACCTACGGAAGCAGTCAAACATTACAGATATTGTCCTTTTAGATCTTTTAACTGTCCATCAATCTGTTCACTAAGCAAACCAAGAGACATACACCAAATTTCACTAACAGGCTCTTGCCAAATTTACTGCAGGTAACATGGAAAACAATCACTGATTTTTGCTACCGCCAGTCTCCCATTGTTACTGGGGCTAGATCCCCAACATGACTACTACACGGCTGACACATGGAAGAAAACTGGCCCCAAACACGTTGTTTTAGCCACAGACCGTTAGATTATGAACAAAGACGCTCCCTCCCTATAATATTAGAGACTCTTGTTACTTAGAGATACGGTGGCTCAGATGGTAAAGAATCTGCCTGCAATGCAGGAGAACTGGGTTCGATCCCTGGGTTGGGAAGATCCCCTGGAGAAGGGAATGGCAACCTATTTCAATATTCTGGCCTGTAGAATCCCATGGACAGAGGACCCTGGCACGCTACAGTCCATGGGGTCACAAAGAGTCAGACACGAATCAGCAACTTTCACTTTCACTAAGGTCTAAAGGGAGATTTTAGTGAATGGAAATGAATGGGCGGATGGATTCCAAAATTCAACTCATTAAGTAGACAACTGCCCTGGTCATGTGTTAAATATGATTTGGGGTCTAAAGTCAAAGCCTGGCTAACATTTGCTCATGTTACCTCCTGTTTAGGCCCTTTGTACAAACACTATCTCAAGTCAGTAGGCTCCATAAAAGCTGATTTTACCTTGCCTCCAGCTACCATACCAAATGCTTCAGGAGAAGCATTAAATTGAGGTCTCTGACTCCCAACATACCTGGCAGTCAATCCAAGCTGTCTCTTGACTGTAAATAACATCCTATCTCACAAATGCCCCATTTCTTCTGCTTCACATATAAAAGAGTGTGAACAGCTACCAGAGAGCCTCAGATAGGTTTGGCTTGGCTTCTTGCCAGCAGAGGTGAACAGTTTTGGGTGGTTCAAAGCAGTGATGGATCTCCTTTTGTCACAAAAACAATCTCTGCAGCCATTCACACTGTAAGTCTGAGGGGGTCAGCCACAGCTGGAGAGACAGACACATCTTTTTTTTTTAAGCAAAGAAACATCTGCCCCAAAACCTGAAGTAATAAGTTTCCATCTTCATGGGACTGTGGCTTGGCTTTTGATCTCTGCTTCTAAAATGACAAGCTCTAGAAGCAAAGGACACAAAACCACTAACAAAAAGGCATCCTGAATACTAATAAGATGGAGAAAAACTTGAATATACACTTTGTTTTTAAGATACACACACAAAAAGGAACGACATTGACAGATGTGAGCCACTGCTCTCCTACACATACTTGTTATCTCCTCCTAGGCACTGGCCTGCCTGTCAGCCCATCCTGTGTTGACCTCTGCTGCTTCTTACTCCCAGCCTGCCTGCCAGCACCCAGCCTCAGGTTCCTCCCCTCTCCAGTCTTTCTATCACCTCTTTCCCACCCACCTTTGATTTCCTTCTATCTTCTCAGGTGTCCCTATACGACTTCATACTAGGAGGCTTAACAAAGGCATTATCATTAGCTGTCAAAATCCTAATGTTTGTTTTATGAGAATTATCTAGGAGGGCAGAGCTTTAATAATGATAAGGTCTGGGGAATGAGATGATAATGATCACCACGAAGGGACAGAAAAGTATCAGTGGTGGAAACTTGTTTTCAGAGGCCTACAGAACTGGGAATGACCAATGACTGCTGGAAGCAGCACCTGAACAAATATTCCACTTTATCATACCTCCTCAGATACATGGTGAGTTTTTTCTGTTTGCCCATTAGTTTACCATTTAATAGTGTGTGTTGTTAGGACAGGAGACTTACTGAGACCTCTGAGCTCTGTACAATTAATGAATTCTGTTTTGAAGAAGGCTCGTGTGTGTGTGTGTGTGTGTGTGTGTGTGTGTGTATACATTCTTGGTATTTAGTCAGCAAGGTTTTGTTGATTCTGCTAAGAGGATCATATGTCAGTTTCTTATATAAAATTCAGCATACAAAAGTTTCTTAATGATTCTAATTTAATATTTTCAAAATTTAAAAATAAAAATATTCTTACATACTTAAGAAGAGGTTCTAAGTCCCTTCTGAAGACCTGGAGTATGATTATATAGATTAAAGTCAATGATAAAATATTTCTTTCTATTGATCATTCACTCAACAAATGTTTCTGAGTAAACCACAACGTGCAAACCACTGCCTTAGGCTCCTTGGAAGACAAGACAGTGGTCTGTCACTAAGCCTGCCTTTAAGAAGCAGCATTTGTAAAACATGTGGATATAAACAGCAGAAAGTAGAAAACATTGTAAGAAGTATATAGATAAAGCACTCCAGGAGTTCAGAGAAGGAAGAGATCAATTTCAGTTGAAGGACTCATGGAAAAGATGAGGGAGTGGGACAGTTTAGACAAGAGGCCATTTCATCATGTATTACCACATCAATTTCTGTGACCTCCAGTAGCCAAATCTCCTGTGGAATCTACGGGTTCTATGTCTGATGTCAGTATTCTTATCTATAAAATTTCCCCAAGTTACCTCTCCCATTCACTGAAATGAAAATATTAGAAAGAACATAAGGATTTAAACTCAAAGGGACTGGAATACAAGCATAATTCACTTGACTAAGCCTCAAGCCCTTTGTATTTGATAGCAATAATCCCATAGCAACTAGAAAACACACTTATCTTATTAACGAGACTGGAATTATTTTAATTAGGTATCTCCACATGCACCAACCGTTTGAAATCAGACTGTTTTGAAACAGTTGTTAATGACTTAACACGGCAAACGTTTCGCTGAATTTCAGAGGGAAATCTATGATTGAAACAGATGGGGAAGAGCCTGTCCCTGCTGTGTAGCAGAGGAACAGCCTTGTGGGCCTAGAAACACATTTTCCACTGGGATTTAACACAACAATCCTAGAGACACCCAGAAAAACAATCAGAAACTTTGGTAACATCTGTTACACTAAAAGTTCAAAAGTGACACTAGCACACATCTAATAATGAAGAAATGCTTCATCTCAGAAACAAGTCTCTAAATTTCAAAGCCTCAGAACACCCAATAAGAACATCAGAGCCCAAGGTCTAACCCCAGACTTGTGGCTAACCTGGCTGAGGGTGCGCTCTACCTCTACCAGATCCTTCTCACTCAGACAAGAAACAGGAAGCATAATGGAGTTCTAGTCTATGCTTCACATCCTGTTGGAAATGGGGTTGTTTTCAGTTTATTATTAATTCACAGAAATGCTTCAAACCTTTGAAAAGGCTATTAACAAATTTAAAAAAATATTTCCAGGGCCATCTGAGAAGGTACATGCCCTAGAAATTCTGTGTTCAAGAGATATGTATGTGGCCTGCCTGAAACAAGATTGAAATGTGTTAAAATGCAACAACTGAAAAGAAATATATTTTATCTTTTAGCAGTTACATAAGTACTATCCTTCATGGTACTTAACAGGTAAGTCTCTACCTGTCTATTGAAAGCAAATATGTCAAAAAATGGCATACTGATTTCCTTTGCTCTTATTTTGTGGCCTAAGTAGGAAGAAAAGTAATAGAGTTCTCTTCCAGCCAGTCTCGTCTTTTCCTAGACCTGGAGAAAGTAAGAGCGAGAAAAGCAAACACAAGCATAATAATACTTATTTCCAAGGTCTGTGGTAATCTGTACCTGCTATTTCTCCAAGGGTATGATGAACAAAGGTTTTTCTGCCTGGCATGCCTGGGCTCCCTGGGCTCCAAGGTTTGGGAATATGAAACAATTGTTACGTTTCATAACATACACACACACACACACACACACACACACTGTTTTATAGAAGGTTTTGCTGTTTGGACAAGACAGAAGGTCTTTTGATTATAAGGCTGAGGGGCAAGGTAGGTATGGCTTATAATCCATTTAACTGCTTCACTGATTAATTTTTTCAGGGTTCTAATCTAATTTTACAAGATAGAAAAAACTTACAGTTGTTACCAGATACAATAACATTTTTGGTCTCGGTATTTTTGTGGTCTAATATGCATTGTGATTTACACATATAATGAATATAAGGACTGAATCACCCTGCTAACAAACACCTTTTCTCCTTTATTTTTCTAGTTCTCTCATAGCCAACACTTTTATTGGTGCTTAATGACCAAAGGACCAGTCTATTGGATCTGGCACACTGCCAAGTTCATAAGGAAATGAATGCTTCAGAGTCAACATCTTCTCTAAGGGATGAGAGTTGGATAGAAAAGTTAAAGCCCCAAGGCATCAATTAACTCTTAAAATGGTAAGTGGAGGTACAGCTGATGCTGTTTACTAACTGTATTCCAGAAAAGATGTTTATGAAGTCTTAGTAATCCCACTTATATTTTAATATTTTCTTTTATAATTCGGTTATATTATGGAAGAATTACTGTAAACCTGGCTATAGTTTCTGTTTTTCCTGCTTGGTAAACACATTTTTATAGGGTAGACTTAATAAGATGCCTAGGAAGCAGACTTCCTAAAAGTTGCAAAGAATGGAAGAAAATAACAATAAAGGAAGTTTCTAAAACATCAGCACTGCATGTGGCAAATACACAACTTTCCAGTTCCACTGAATTGTTTTAGTTCCTCAGGAAGAACAAGGAGTTTGGATCAGGTTTCCTCTAAGGTCCCTTCCACCTAGAAGAGTCCATGTTTCTCAAAAGTATTGTTTATTTCATAATACACATAATCAGCAAACACTTTGAGGAAGAAGTTCCAACTTTTATTTTAAAAGCTCAGTCTTAAAGCCAGTAATTTTCTTCATCTGCTTTGCCATGACCATAGGACTACCAACATGTGTTAGAAATTAACCTACAATTAAAATGAGCTTTTCAAGGGAATCCTGAACTATCACCTCAAATTCCTGAAAGAGGTGAACAAAGAGAATTGTTGCTCCTGTAGAGCAGAAGGTACAGTTACTAGTCACTTAAGAACCAGGCAACAGAGTATTTCTTGCATAGAATTCCTTCAGATCATGTTTCATTATTCATTAAACTTGGAGTTGAATCCTTTCCGAGCTACCGCAGAGTAAAGGAATCAGTTCCAAGCTTCCAGCTGCAATTTATGACTCTTATCCTTGCTTCCTTGTCCTCCTTGCAATGTTCTACAATATCCGCTTCAAGAAGTGGGAGTTTCACTCCACCCTTCTCCTGCTGTGAAAAATTGGTGATAATCATAGGAAGAAAAATAACAATTGTTAAATAATATGGTTGTAAACTTAAAACTAAAAAAGAGGTCACTCTCATAATCATACCTATGTCTACTGACTCCTGTGTTATTAAAGAGCTGAGAAAAGTGTATCTTTCATAATCAAAGAAATCCAGCATAGAGGTCATTTAACTCAACCTTCTCTCAAATGCCTAAATTGTATCAGGAGCAGCCCCACAGCACCTCCACTAACAGAAAACTCAAGGCTTTCAGACAGAGAGCAGCAAATCCTGAGACCATTCTATCTGAAAGCTCTGCTTTGCATTAAACAAACAAACCAAAACACGGCCCCATCTTTTCTACAAACTAGTCGTTGCACTATTTTTTAAGATATGATTCCTATACCATAAAATTTACCCCTCAAACAGCTTTTAAGTAATGTGGAATATGGCTAATTTCTCTTCCACATCATAATCCTTCAAATACTTAAGAACAATATTATATGCCTCTTAATACTAAAGATACACATTTCCTTCGATCATTCTTCATCTGAAACTACTGAAAAGCCATACTGTCATCCAGTCTCAGCGATGGAGGCTACACTGGGCATACTATAGCTTATCTTCATCTTAAGGTACATCTGCCTTATCATAAACATGCTAAATAGCAAATAAAAAATAAATTATAGAACTGTAGAAAACATTTCATTGTGAGAAGCATCATGGAATAATTGTATTACTGTGAGAGGGAAGAGGCAAACTAATTAACAGATTTTTCTGAGATCCAGAAAGAAAGGGTTCACTGAAAGACAGAGAAAAGCCTAGTAGGTTGGGAGGAGACCTCACTGTGCTAAGGATAACAAAAATAGTATTTAGTGAGAAACAAACAAGAACACATTTAAATGAAGAGCTTAGGATACATCTGTGAGGATAAAACAATAAAATGACTAGAAACAGAGGAAAATGGAAATTTAGTGAACTAGCAAATAAAGTTAATATATACAGTAGAATTCTTTTTCAATCTTTCCAAAAGAAAATAATTCTATCTTTAATGATGTAAACTTTGATATACAACTTTTTCATTAATAATTCTGCTCACCTTGGATGGAATTAAAACAAAGAAAACCCAAACAACTGTTCTAAAACAGTAATTTGGCTATGTTATGGATAAGAGTTTATTTTCACTCAATTTCTTTATTTTCAAGTTTGGTTTTTAAAAAGTGATGGACTATATTCTCAAAAAGTGATGGACTAAATTCTCTGGTTTTAATACTCTAATGAAAACCTGTTCAGAACACGTTGTTGTTTTTAACAGATGCAGCAAAACTCCAGATCAAACTCTTCTGATTTTAAATTAAAAGTGCTACATTTTTATGATGTTTTGTCACCCTTAAAAACTTCAAGTCCAGCTGCAGGGTCAAAGACAGCCACACTTGCAGATCCTAGCTATGTGGAGCCAGGAAAAGCAACTACAGAGTTATTCAACTTGTTACAGAAGGCATTCTCACCACTGTTCAACCATGTTTATCATATTTAGTAATCTAAAAGCAAACTTCTTCCAAGAGTCCATTACAAAAACATAGTCTTGGAAAAGATTTTTGGTTCAAGTGATCATTCTTCTCCATCTGCAGAACCTCAAAAAGTGGTTCTGCAAAACAAAAACAAAAACCAACCAACTATCCTTTCTGCAAGAATTCATCAGAAATCAGTGCTTATAAGATACCACCATGTATCTTGACAACTAAATGAGAACTACAACCTTCCCAAAAAGGCACAGGATTAAATGATGCCTGCAAGAAAACATGACTTTCACAAGAACACTTATAATGTCAGTTTAATGGCCTGCACACTATTGATGACCTTCTCAGTACCAAAGGCAGTGAAAGAAGTACCTTAAAAAAAAAGAGTAGTTCTAACCACTATAGGAAATCCAACTACTAGCTGTAGCAGAAGTATACTGCTACAAAAATTCAGTGTTGCTGAATTTGCTTCTGCTTGTGTAGGTAGCAGTATACAAGCAGAAACAAACTTAACACCAGAATCATTTAAGTTTTTCTCACAAGAGACATGGGAAACAATCAAAACTAAAGTTGTCAGTCTGAGATCTGGCAAACAGAACCATAACACACAGGTCTCCAGAATTCTCTCCAGAAATTCTAGACCCTGCTGGGGTTTCCTAATATAAAGACCCCACTCAATATTATTTCAAAATAATCAAATACTTCAAAGCATAGTTATTTCAAAACAATAAGAATAGTACAGTAACATAACTTCTGAGAATAGTGAAGCCAAGTTCTATAAGCAGGTTGACAAGTCATTGTTAAACCTTATCCCACTTGGAGAGCAAAGCTAGGACTTCAAAAGTTCCCCAAATACATGCCTTGATAAAGAATACAAGCTCCCTCTTTCAGACATCTGAAAACCTGTCACATAGAAGATGAACGAAGACTGTGCCAGATGGTCAAATTCAGTACCTTAGTCCAGCTTTGTTACCCCCTGATTAGAACTATTAGTGCCTCAGTAGATAGCAGGTCTTACCCCTTTCCTCCATAGCTGCTTCTTCCCAGTTCATCTTCTACCACACGGTCATAAAGAGAGAGAGAGAAAAGATGATCATGGTTCTCTACCAAACGTGAAAAATATTTCTTGGATGTTCACTGGCCCCTAAACAAAACTGAAATTCCTTTTCTTGGAATACAAGCCTTCACAATGTGACTCAGGCTCTCTGTCATGCCTGGCTTCGTTATGCCTTCCCATCAGACTCATGAAGGCCCTGCCACGGCGATCTTCTCCACCTGCCAGGTTTGCCAGGTGTTTTCACAATTCTGTGCCAGAACACCCTTCCCCCATCCCTCCCCAACCTGACAAAATTATACTCCATTTTTTGCGTCAACTCTGCTCTCAGAGTTAAAAGTGTCTTACTCTACTGTTATGTTCATCTCACAGGTTTCGCATGTACTGTGTTTTTCTGTAATACTTCTTCTGTTTTTAGGAATGGTGATGCTTAGAGATAGAACGTGCAGGAAACAAAGAGGTGGGCTGAAAGCAGATAGGAATGCAAAATACTTACAGGCAAACTTTCTCCATTTAAACTATTTTATCTAAACCCTTGGTTGCCAGCTCTTTAAAAAGGCACCCCACTTGCTGCATTACTTAGATCACTAATGCCTGAGAGCACATTCACATAGGCTTTCATAAAGAATTTGGGCTTAATGACTCCTTTAAGATCAGACCATATCTAAGAACCTGATGTAATACTGAAAAAACAATGTGAATTAGATTTTATTTTCATGAAATATTGAGAGATAAATGCTTCAATGCTACAGTGAACTCTGGTACTTTAAATGCTACAGTGAACTCTGGTAAAACAACACAAGAGTCAACTCTACATATGGACATCATCAGATGGTCAATACCAAAACCAAACTGATTATATTTCTTTGCAGCTAAAGATGGAGAAGCTCTATACAGTCAGAAAAAAAGAAGACCTGGAGCTGACTGTGGCTCAGGTCATTAGCTCCTTATTGCAGAATTCAGGCTTAAATTGAAGAAAGTAGGGAAAACCACTAGACCATAAAGGAATGACCTAAATCAAATCCCTTAGGATTTTACAGTGGAGGTGATGAATAGAGTCAAGGGATTAGATCTGGTAGACAGAGTGCCTAAAGAACTATGGACAGAGGTTCTTAACATTGTACAGGAGGCAGTGACCAAAACCACTGCAAAGAAAAAGAAATGCAAAAGGGCAAAATGGTCATCTGAAGAGGCCTCACAAATAGCTGAGAAAAGAAAAGTGAAAGGCAAAGGACAAAGGGAAAGACATACCCAACTGAATGCAGAGTTCCAGAGAACAGCAAGGAAAGGTAACAAAGCCTTCTTAACGGAACAATGCAAAGAAATAGAGGAAAACAATAGAATGGGAAAGACAAGAGACCTCTTCACGAAAAGTGGAGATACCAAGAGAACATTTCATGCAAAGATGGGCACAATAAAGGACAGAAACTGGAAGGACCTAACAGAAAAGAAGATATTAAGAAGAGGTGGCAAGAATACACAAAAGAACTATATAAAAAATTCTTTATGACCCTGATAACCACGATGGTGTGGTCACTCATCTAGAGCTGGACATCCTGGAGTGTGAAGTCAAGTAAGCTTTAGGAAGCATCACTATGAACAAAGCTGGTGGAGATGATGGAATTCTGGTTGAGCTATTTAAAACCCTAAAAGATGATGCTGTTAAAGAGCTTAGCTGTGCGGTAGTTTGAACATTCTTTGGCATTGCCCTTCTTTGGGATTGGAATGAAAACTGACCTTTTCCAGTCCTGTGGCCACTGCCAAGTTTTCCAAAACTACCGCACAACTGAGTTCATTTCATATGGCTAGCAAGGTAATGCTCAAAATCCTTCAAACTAGGCTTCAACAGTACGTGAACCGAGAATTTCCAGATGTACAAGTTGGATTTAGAAAAGGTAGAGAAACCAGAGATCAAACAGCCAATATTCACTGGATCATAGAAAAAGCAAGGGAATTCTAGAAAAACATCTGCTTTATTGACTACACTAAAGCCGTTGATCATGTGGATCACAACAAACTGTGGAAAAAATTCTTAAAGAGATGTGAATACCAGACCACCTTACCTGTCTCCTGAGAAACCTGTATGCAGGTCAAGAAGCAACAGAACTGGATATGGGACAACAGACTGGTTCAAAATTGGGAAAGGAGTATGACAAGGCTGTGTACTGTCACCTTGCTTATTTAACATCGATGCAGAGTACATCATGCGAAATGCAGAGCTGGATGACTCACAAGCTGGAATCAAGACTGCCTGGAGAAATACCTACAACCTCAGATACACAGATGATACTAGTCTAAATGGCAGAAAGCAAAGAGGAACTTTGTCCCTTGGACAGCAAGGAGATCAAATGAGTCAATCCTAAAGGAAATCAACCTTGTTTATTGGAAGGACTGTTGCTGAAGCTAAAGCTCCAATGCTCTGGCCACCTGATGCCAAGAGCTGACTTACTGGGAAAGACCCTGATGCCGGGAAAGACCCTGATGCTGGGAAAGACTGAGATCAGGAGGAGAAGGGGGTGACAAAGGATGAGATGGCTGTATAGCATCACTGACTAACTGGACACCAGTTTGAGCAAACTCTGGGAAATAGTGAAGGACAGGGAAGCCTGGCATGCAGCAGTCCTCGGGGTCACAAAGAGTTGAGCACAATTTAGCAACTGAACAACTTATAGTGACACCAGAAGCAGCCTGGAGGCCAGCCACAGGGGTTAAAAGAGAATCAATTTTGAAACAGAAAAACTTATTTTAAATGCATAATTCAGGAGGAACACTTTATATTTCAAAATATCTTGTCAAAATTATTTAAAATCCTAAAGAAACAAATACATTTTTTGTTGTTGCTGTTCAGTCACTCAGTCATGTCTGACTCTTGGTGATGTTTTTAGAATTTTTTAATTAAGATTGAGGGTTTAAAAAACTAGGCAACTTCTCCCCACCATTCCCATGAGTTGTGGTCTATATCACTTATAATAGTGCCAGCAGAATAAATGAAGGTGGACTATTTGCTTTGGGTTGTTCAAAAGCAAAGTGCAATGACAACCAAATGACATAAAGCCAACAGAGTTTTGTGGAAAGCTGTTATATTTAAGCTTTGAGGTGATATTACGAATAATGAGGAAAAATATAAACTACTGACTATTTCAAACTCAGAAACAATTCTCTAATTCATTAGGAAACCTAGAAACATGTCAAAGCTTTGATGATCTTAAATATTCTTATTTTCAACTATTTCTGTCAATCATTAATATACTACATCATCATCTAATTTTGTTTGCTATGCAGTACATCTGAATGGAACTTAAATTTCTCTTCCATGTACAATGAGTACACAAGAGAAAAAAGGCTGTACTCTGGCTCAATCTCCTGTGGCTGGAATTCACACCAGGAAATGACCTTTCAGAAACAAACACCCGGCACAGATGCAGCACAGCTCTCTAGAGAGCAGCAGTAAATCTGAAGTTGATCAGGCTGTAAACTGGGGAGTGCCTGGAGGAAGGACTATTTGAAACATCTGGGATGGTAACTACAACCCTCTAAAATAATGTAAGGTGACAGAGAGGGTGAGGAGAGCCCAGTGTGTTATGTTCTCAGGAGCTGGTTCTTGTCAGACTAAGATATCGGAAGATATTGAGAAGACGGTTCTGAGTTGAAAACTGTAGCAGAGTTGGCCTGTGGTGGGAAAAGCATTTTCACTGGAGACAAACCATCCAGAGGTCTGTGCTTCAGAGATTTAAGAGCAATGTAGACATCATGATGCAACAGGAACAAGTGTCTCAAAACCCAAGGCAATCTGTCCAAACATTTATATTAGTGGGTGGAGAAGGGGAAAATTGAAGAGAGAAGGACAGGCAGGACAGGGATGTGTAAGCCAGTCCCTGAGGGAGAGAAAGTGACTATGCAATGATCTAAGCACAAAAAATGGAGCTAAATTCTGTTAATTGCCTAGTAAATTCACAACCCGTATAGTTCAATGTTTAATTTTCTATAGAAACTTCAAGAAATATTTCCCTTTGAAATAAACAAGATTAATAAGCAATAATCAGTACAGTATTTGCAACTTTTAAAAATCATTTAATCAGGTTGCACAGACTTGATCAGGTTTCTTTTAATATTTTAACTGCATAATTTGTTGAATTATGGCAAAACCAATGATCTAAAACTGTAATCTAGTAAAATATCTGAGACAGGGTCTCAGAGTCTAATTCACAAGTTTAATTAAAATTGGCCTAATATGAGCACTGCCAGATGGATTGACAAGTGGCTGTGAGATCACATAGGAAAATGATAAAGGAAAATATGTCAAATGGGAGGAGAGTCTGCTGCAAGCGCCAGGGTTGGTACTGCATCTGAGTTTAATTAACACATTCCTTAAATGACAAGAGAAAAATAAAATAATATCAGATAAATGAAATTCCCTTGAGGTAAATAAGAGAAATTTTAAATGAAGGAACAATTATAGAAAAGTGGAGACTATTCTTTGGAGGCATGCAATAAGCAATTATAATTTTTATTAGAAAAAAATAATACATGGTACAGATTTAAGGCGAAAATCCATCATTTTACTGAATCAGAATTGAAACATATGTTCAGTGTGACTCAAAAACTATGGTGAAATCACATTTGGAAATTAAAAAGAAGTTTAAATAAAAATTTGCTTACAATAGACTATAGCGACCAAAAAGTAAATATAATTTGAAACTCCCTTTTGTAAAAATGATAATAACGTATTGCTTTCCAGTTTCCTAAATGCTTTCACATATATTATCCTGTGAAACCCTCATAACAGCCTCTGAGACAGGCAAGGTTCCTTATCCAATTGTGCAGATAAGAAGCCCGAGGCTCTGAATGGATACATAATGCGCCTATGATCATACAGCTAGGACACAGAAGAAATGCCAGCAAACCTCAATTTGCTGACTTCTGTTTCAATAAAAGAAAAGGATCACATCACTGGAAGAAAAGCTTCTGCTACTGCAACTGTAAATCTTCCTTCAGTGCTTTATCAAGCACTTCAGCCTCTAACCTGGGCAAAATCCAAATAATGATCTGACTTATTAAAAGGGCCAAAATAATTTTTAAAAAATATTTAAATACCAAATATATAGGTTTTCTACACTTTACAACCTTCAAAAAAGTTTAAGAATGTTGAAGAGTTCTAACATTCAAGGTTAAAAGTTGAATTTTCCTGAACACCTACCTATGAAAGAAAATGCTCTAAAAACTGCCTATTTTTCTTATGCAAGTATACAGAACTTGAAAAAACACACCAGAGAAGCCAGTATCAATTGTTATAAAGAATATATTCTCCACCTCAGGTTCCATTAATTTCAGTGTATTAGATCACAATATTCTATAGATTGATTGTTTTTCCTCTGCCCTTTGAAAGATCTGGTCTTAGCAAAAATATTTATTGAGAGTATACTAGAGGAAAATATCATACTGGTACAGGCAGTTTCCGAATAATTCTACACAGTCTCAGCAGGCACTACCCTTCCATGTATCAGTCTGAAGTGATGGATCTGGAACATCATGTGGTCATTACATACTGAATACAACTCCTCACAACCTCCACACCCAAAGAACTTTTGCTTTACTGCAAATAAACCAGAGGAAAATTTGCCAGGTTGTAAAATGGAACTTGTGCTGTCGTTGTTATACTCCTAGAATAGTCTTTTCTTATGTCCACCAATCTCACTGCTTCAATAAAACATGACAAGTTACAGTGAGCTCCAGAATGGCTTGGGTCAGTCTCATCCCTCCAAGGTTTTCAGTTACCCCTACCTATGCTCACGAGCCATGTGGGAAAGCACAGCACACAACACCGAAACAAAAAAGATAGTAATACGCTTTGCAAAGAGAGCTGGGAACATCTGAACCAACAGGAAGACTGTAGTGAAAGGAAAGATTTAGAACTCCTATGATAAAACTTCAAAACTTCATTCAATCAACAAATATTCACTGGGCACCTTCTCTCTATATAAAGAACACATTCATAGAAAATGGCACATCCATACCACAGGCATATTATTAATAACTTCCCATAAAGAAATTTTTCAAAGGAGTTTCTTTTAACATAGTCATTTTTTCCTCAGTTTGGAAAAAATTAAGGAAAAAACATTTACTTGCACAATTCCAATGAGGACTACCTTATGTTGACATGAACCTTAGGAAAAAGAATGAAATCGCTGTGTTCTATGTTGGAAAGAAATTCTAAAAAGGCAGACAACATATGGCTGACTTAGATGACTCAGGAATTTACAAGATTTAGATTCTGCCTACCTACCAAAAACTGTGGTAGACGTGTTCACATTATTTCATTACCAAGGCATATGCACATGCATTTTCATTACATCAGTAAGTTACAATACCCCAAGCCAAGCTCCCTGACAGAAAGATGGCACGACATGTGATTACTAATCTACATATCAGGCCAAGCTATGGAAAACAGTAGCTCTGAGCCTAAAACCTCAAGCCTTCTCACTACAAAGATGCAGATGGTTGGTATGAGTCTTAACCCAGGAATTAATGTGGCTTTTAAAACATTAGCTATCTCTTGCTCTGAATGGTACTATGCCATGGTTTCTCTAAAATATGATCAACTTCTTAGAATAATCCCAATACACTAAAATACAGAGACATCTTTTAGCTTTTGTCTGACAGTAACTAAGAAAAACAAGTTTTAAACAGCACACAAGCATAATCTACAATGGAGGCAATCTCTCAAGACTTGAGCAAAGAAGAATTAAAAGGGAAAACCTTGAGAAGACAGTAATTGGGCCATTGGAGTCTCTTCTTACTAATTATCCCAGAGTGGCCATTAGCTATGTAACCAAGGAGGAAAGTGTGTCAGACTTCAGCGAAGCTGTGTCTTCAGCATCTTATGGAATGCACCCTAAAGCCACTATGTAATTAACTGCCAGGAAAATGCTGAGCGAGTAGAATAAAGAAGCTATAACAAATCAAATATACTGCACAGTTCAACCTCTAATGACAGCAGTTGAACTGCTTAGAACTTCAAAATACTCATCAACATACATTCCCTTTTCAGAATCTCCAGAATACAGATCTTGGTTGAGTAAAAAAGCAAAAATACATGCTTTATTTATTCTATAAATAAATTATAGAAATTCTCAGCAATATGACCTGCTTTACCTAGCTGCCCTTCATAATGTTACAGGAACATAACTATCAGTGATGCTCAAAGCAGGGGCCACAAGGAACCTATGGGGCTTTTCCAAAAACCTAAGAACATGATACACTGTGGTCAAACAAAGGAAGAACAGACCAAAATAGGGAAGAAGGGATGAGTCTTGAATTTAATGGAGGTACTCTCCATTAAGACTTTTCAGTAATTCATCTATTCAACAAATATTCAAATATCTGGTACAACATCTACTCAACAAAAATTTTTTGAGAAACTATGTGCCTATGTGCTTAGTCACTCAGTCATGTCTGACTCTTTGTGACCCCATGGACTGTAGCCCACCAGGTTCCTATGTCCCAGGTGATTCTCCAGGCAAGAATACAAGAGTGCGTTGTCAGGCCCTCCTTCAGGGGATCTTCCTAACCCAGGGATTGAACCCAGGTCTCCCACATTGTGGGCGGATTCTTTACCACCTTAGCCACCAGGGAAGCCCAAGAATACTGGAGTGGGAAGCCTATCCCTTCTCCAGGGGATATTCCCAATGCAGGAATCAAACTGCGTCTCCTGCATTGCAGGTGGATTCTTTACCAGCTAAGCTATCAGGGAAGCCCAATAATAATATTCCCAATCCAGGGATCAGACCCAGGTCTCCCACACTGCAGGCAGATTCTATACCAGCTGAGCCACCAGGGAAGTCGAAGAATACTAGAGTGGGTAGCCTATCCCTTCTCCAGCGATTTTCCCAACCCAGGAATCAAACCAGGGTCTCCTGCATTGCAGGTGGATTCTTTACCAGCTGAGCTACCAGGGAAGCCCGAGATAGCAGAGGAGGGCATCCCTGGGTGGGCTCAAATCACCAGCCTTTCAGTTAACACCCAGACACGCTAACAGATTGCACCACAGAGACATGCCTATAACCAACAATAAACTCCAATTCCACTTAAACGTTGAAATTTCAAGGATCAAATAACTAGGCATAGGCTGAAACATGCCCATTTGTTTTGTTTTGATTGGGGAACACAGGAATGAAAGGAGGAGAACTGTATTTTCAGCGAGCAATTAAAGCTCATAGGGAATGTTATCTTCCAAACCTGGCAAGGCAGAATCACAAGGAACTTAGAATCTTGAACCCTAGCCAACACCTACTGAGACAGACTGAGAGTAAAGTCCAGAAACATACAGTTTTTAAGAATCCTAAGCCTAGACAATTATAATGATTGGCCAGGTGTAAGAATCCCCTATTAAATATAGGATCAGAACCAAAAATTCTATGTAACTATCTGAAGCCATAATTGCTCACTGAATCACCATTTTCTTCTTTCAAACTTATTACCTGAAAAAAGAAAAAGAACATCACTGTTTTAAAATACTTTCCTTTATCTGCTTCTTGAAATTCGACCCATTGTTCATGACAAATCAAAATGCAAATTCGTCCAATAAGCCGTTGCTGATCCCTCAGCAGTAACTGCTCCCTCCCCTATATTCCATAGCACTTTACACTTCTTATATTCTGCCTGTATTACAAAAGGCTGTTTACTGGTCACCCTAGCAAAAAATTAATCTCTGTGACACATGGAACCTTACCAACTGAATCTCTGTATCTATTCCAGCATCTAATTTCTTGCTCAATGCAGATGTTCTATACATATTTATTTAATTGAACTAAACTTATAAACCAGAACAGAATTTGTCTTTTCTTTCTGGGGGGGGGGGCATTATTAAGAAACACTGATGATTCAAGACTCTTGTTTAAAACATGATGTTAAAACAGCAAATCAACAATCTAAATAAGAAAACCACCACCTCTAGGCATGGTATGTCAGCATTCTGGTTAAACCAAAGCACTGACTTATAAGCAAACTGACCATGACAAAGAAATTGCTTATTTCACTTAAAATAAAATCTCAGAGTTATACTCTAAATGTAAGATTATACAGTTTCTGTTTCATTTCTTCCAAGTATTAGAACTATCCAAATAGCTTAGAATTCTATTTTCCCAAATACAGCTCTAAATAAGACTGAGACCCAGTATATTTTCAAGAAAAGAAGCTACAGATGATTATAAGTAAATGTCCCCAAATCCCTATTATGGGACATTAATTTAAGATTTATAAGAAGTTAGGTAATTTGAGTTACCAATCTTATCATGTTAGGCAAGTTGGATTCTTTGGCAGCTGCTACTGGTATTTGTACAGCCCTTGTCATCACCCCCAGACGACTGCTGACTGACAGGACTAACTGATTTTTGTTTTAATTGTAAAAGATGACAGATGAAACCTTTTGGCTAGATGACTAACTGCTCATCTTGAGTAATAAACATGCCTCTTTCTCTCCCTCCATATTAAATAACTATTTTCAATTCACGATTAACTAATTAAGTAGTACTGCAATAATTTAAAAAAAAAAAAAAGAGAAAGAGTATAACACAAAAGTTCAAGTACATCTCTTTGAAAAAACAGGTTTCTTTTTCTAACCTTGATACCAGTTCAGTTCAGTTCAGTCGCTCAGTCGTGCCCGACTCTTTGGGACCCCATGAATCGCAGCACGCCAGGCCTCCCTGTCCATCACCAACTCCCGGAGTTCACTCAGACTCACGTCCATCGAGTCAGTGATGCCATCCAGCCATCTCATCCTCTGTCATCCCCTTCTCCTCCTGCCCCCAATCCCTCCCAGCATCAGTAAGGAATTACTAAATACAAACACCAAGTGAAACTTAAGTATTTTCCTGGTAGTTTCTCTTCTCTGCAGCTGCAATAATTCTCAAAACTACTCTTAAAAATATAGAGACTGAGAAGGAGAACATGTACATGCCTTAACTCTGAAATTTTCTCCCTAAGCACTTGAAAGAAAACAATTTCATTCTGTTTTTATAATCAAAAACCAAAAAACTCAACATTTTCAACAATTTTAGCTGAGATACACCTGGAAAAGAAAGTACACGTCTACTTTTGGCCCTCTTTTGGCTATATTTTATATTAACCAATATACACTCAAATCTATAATGCCACATTTTATCCAAAAACTATGTATCAAATTTATGACTGACCAAATAAAAAAATTATTTGCCACTAATATGATGTAAGTACAGAGAGACCTTACTCTGCTATATAGCTGTGTATGACCTGCAGAAGCTAGTGCTATTACTGACCAATAGACCAGATGTTCAACAGTACAAAAAAGATCTTCATGACTCAGATAATCACGATGGTGTGATCACTCACCTAGAGCCAGACATCCTGGAATGTGAAGTCAAGTGGGCCTTAGAAAGCATCACTACGAACAAAGCTAGTGGAGGTGATGAAATTCCAGTTGAGCTATTTCAAATCCTGAAAGATGATGCTGTCAAAGTGCTGGACTCAATATGCCAGCAAATTTGGAAAACTCTGCAGTGGCCACAGGACTGGAAAAGGTCAGTTTTCATTCCAATCCCAAAGAAAGGCAACGCCAAAGAATGCTCAAACTACCACACAATTGCAGTCATCTCACATGCTAGTAAAGTAATGCTCAAAATTCTCCAAGCCGGCCTTCAGCAATACGTGAACCATGAACTTCCAGATGTTCAAGATGGTTTCAGAAAGGGCAGAGGAACCAGAGATCAAATTGCCAACATCCGCTGGATCATGGAAAAAGCAAGAGAGTTCCAGAAAAACATCTATTTCTGCTTGATTGACTATGCCAAAGCCTTTGACTGTGTGGATCACAATAAACTGTGGAAAATGCTGAAAGAGATGAAAATACCAGACCACCTGACCTGCCTCCTGAGAAATCTGTATGCAGGTCAGGAAGCAACAGTTAGAACTGGACATGGAACAACAGACTGGTTCCAAATAGGAAAAGGAGTACATTAAGGCTGTATATTGTCACCATGCTTATTTAACTTACATGCAGAGTACATCATGAGAAACGCTGGGTTGAAAGAAGCATAAGCTGGAATCAAGATTGCCGGGAGAAATATCAATAACCTTAGACAGGCATATGACACCACCCTTATGGCAGAAACTGAAGAAGAACTAAAGAGCCTCTTGATGAAAGTGAAAGTGGAGAGTGAAAAAGCTGGCTTCAAACTCAACATTCAGAAAACTAACATCATGGCATCCGGGCCCATCACTTCATGGCAAATAGATGGGGAAACAGTGGAAACAGTGGCTGACTTTATTTTGGGGGGCTCCAAAATCACTGCAGATGGTGAATGCAGCCATGAAATTAAAACACGCTTGCTCCTTGGCAGAAAAGTTATGACCAGCATAGACAGAATATTAAAGAGAAGAGACATTACTTTGCCAACAAAAGGTCCTTCTAGGCAAGGCTATGGTTTTTCCAGTAGTCATGCATGGATGTGAGAATTGGACTATAAAAAAAACTGAGCACCGAATAATTGATGATTTTGAACTGTGGTGTTGGAGAAGATGCTTGAGAGTCCCTTGGACTGCAAGGAAATCGAACCAGTCCATCCTAAAGGAGATCAGTCCTGAGTTTTCATTGGAAGGACTGATGTTGAAGCTGAAACTCCAATACTTTGGCCATCTGATGCAAAGAGCTAACTCATTTGGAAAGACCCTGATGCTGGGAAAGATTGAAGGCAGGAGAAGAAGGGGACGACAGAGCATGAGACAGTTGAATGGCATCACCAACTGACTCAATGGACATGAGTTTGAGTAAACTCGGGAGTTGGTGATGGACAGGGAGGCCTGGCGTGCTGCAGTCCACGGGGTTGCAGAGCTGGACACGACTGAACTGAACTGAAACCAGATGTTCAGGAAGGAGCCACAACATTCCTGGTTTACCTGACAAATCAGTCTATAAAGATACTCTATGGCCTCAAACTGTGCTCCCATGTATTTTCAAAGCATTTCTTTTTTACTTTCTTTGTTCCTTTTGTCCTGCATCCACTAAGTATAGAAAAGGAACGGGCACATCCTATCCTGTTCCATTCTTACATACAACATCCCAAAGCATTCTCAATGTATGTCGTCTTTCAAAATTAAACACATAAAATTTCAACACTAGAAAACTAATTTGTCTCAAGCAAGGAAGATATAAGTAATAGAATGAGATCTTCAAAAAGAATTGTTTTGATTCTACTTTACATGGTAATTTACTGACTCTTTGAAGAAAGTTACAAATAAGCACAATATCAAAAGAAAAGAGGGCAATCTCCCCCTCCAAAAAAACCTGCACTGTATTTCTCTGTATTTCACTGTATTTCTTGGTTGGAATGTTTTTCCATATATACTAGCAGTAATTATTAATTTATGGCTGATTATCTGCATAAAAAATAACATACAAGAAATGATACAATTATATAATTCTTTAAAGCATTTATCAAAATGCCTATAGTTGCTATTTTAAATCAAGAAGAGTTACAAAAATGCCTAGTCGGGGGAAAAAAAGCAAGACACATTGTCTAATATAAATTCTAAACATTTGACATAGATGTTATGGTCTTCAGTTGTATTTCTCTTTAAATTTTTAAATGACTATTTTTAGGAGGAAAGGAGTAAATGAAGTATCTCTGTTAAGTCAACAAAGCAGTAAATGTTATACTCAACACTGTAACAGTAATAATACAATGCTCAAAAACGTGAAAAGCAGGCTGTATAGCTCTCACTTCATACTTGAATGATGTCCCTGCTAAATGATTCTGATGAGCAATAACTGGTTCTATATATAAATGGGCAAATGTGTGGATGGATTTCAGTGGTCAAAAGCTTCTTTTTTTTTGTTTTTTTTTTTTGAACCATGCTTCCCTGGTAGCTCAGCTGGTAAAGAATCCACCTGCAATGCAGGAGACCCGGGTTTAATTTCTGGGTCGGGGAGTTCCCCTGGAGAGGGATAGGCTTTCCACTCTAGTATTCTTGAGACTCCCTGATGGCTCAGATAGGAAAGAATCTGCCTGTAATGTGGGAGACCTGGGTTTGATCCCTGGGTTGGGAAGATACCCTGGAGGAGGGCCTGACAACCCACTCAAGTATTCTTGCTTAGAGAATCCCCATGGACAGAGGAGCCTGGAGGGCTACAGTCCATGGTGTTGCAGAGTCAGACACGACTGAGTGATTAACACAGCACAGCACAATGGACCCCACAAACTATGATCACATCTTTTCACTTGTGATTTAAAACTTTGAATATATCTAAGTTCTATGTAGTCTGCACCTTTTGCCATTCAATAATATTACATAAGTTTAATTTTATTCAGGCCTCAATAAGAAGCTTAAAAGCATTTTGAAACCCAGAAGAGAAAGCCCTTATTCCCTAAACACTAAAAGTCTAATTTTTATTTTTAAAATCAATTATACATATTTTTACATACATTGATAATGTTATCAATAATTCCCATCAATGGATAATACAAATTGCCATTTTCTTATTTCCAGTCACCTACCTCTTCACTCAAAATACTGACCGCACAGTTCAGTATTTTTCATGAAGAAATACAGGTATTACAAACCATGTATCTGATAAGAAAAATATTCTAGATTAGTAGTCAAGAACTTAAAAACCACTACATGTCCCTGACATTCCTAAAGATCTTTGGATCATTCTAATTCCTCCAATTTGCAAAAGATACTACAGCATATAGCTTCCTCCACAAAATTCAATAAAACATGACTGAAAATTTTAGGTGACCCCTTTCAGACTCTTGATTCTATAAATAATGAACTAAAGTAATTTATGATGCCAATAAAATAAGTCCTTCCATGCAAACAAACTCTAAAGTCCATTAAGTTACATCATTATAGTAGCTACATTAACCTTATCTGTGTGTACAAAACAAGAATAGCACTTTCCAACCAAGATGTCCATCAACAGATGAATGGATAAAGAAGCTGTGATACATATATACAATGGAATATTACTCAGCTGTAAAAAGGAACAAATTTGAGTCAGCTGAACTAAAGTGGATGAACTGAGTGCCTGTTATACTGAGTGCAGTAAGTCAGAAAGAGAAAAACAAATATCATATATTAACGCACATATATGGGATCTAGGAAAATGGTACTGATGAACCTATCTGCAGGACAGGAATAGAGATACAGACGTAGAGAACGGACTTGTGCACACAGCAGGGGAAGAAGAGGGTGGGGCCAGCTGAGAAAGTAGCACTGAAATGTAGACATTACTATGTATAAAACAGACCGCTAGTGGGAAGCTGCTGTAAAACACAGAGGGTTCAGCCCAATGCTCTGTGACAGCCTAGAGGTGTGGGGGTGGGGGGCGGTTGGGAGGGAGGCTCAGGAAGGAGGGGATGTGTTATACTTATGGCTGATTCACACTGTTGTACAGCAGAAACCAACACAACACTGCAAAACAATTATCCTTAAATTAAAAATAAATTAAGAAACCAACACAATACAGTAAAGCAATTATCTTTCAATTAAAAATAAATTTAATTTTAAAAATTAAAAATTTTAAATGTAAAAAAATTTTTTTAAAAATAGTGCTTCCAAGGGCTGATGATGGCCACTATACAGCACACAGACCGTCATGATAAAGAGAAGTATGGTGGTGGTGAAGGATGGTGCATAGCAGGGAAAAGTCAGTTTACACTAACAGTAACCAAAATGTGGGTATATTTACCAAATGGTTGAATACAAGGTTGCTGGGTAGCCAGCTATACTCACTCACTAGCTAAGCAACTCACAGGTGGCACACGAGCAGTGCATGCTTTATCAAGATCACAAATTTCTATATCACTCTTTGGGATCTCTAGAACAATTTAACTCTTGAAATTAAATCTGGAAATGACAGGTGCTTTGGCATACTTAAGTATAAGTAACCCTATGAAATAACTTGAAAAAGATATCTAATAACTGCACATAAAAAGATGCAATAAAAGATTGTCCTTTCACAAGGAAATTAGGCTCTGAATAATTATCTGCACCACACACTTTACATTCCCACAATACACAAATAAATAAATGTGTCTTACTGTTTAACATCTTCCTGCCTTTGCCTACGGTGACGGCCTGCCCAAAATGAAACTGTCTCACCTCCCTTCAAGTGTGGGAAACCATCTCTATTTCCCTCACACTCCTTTCTTAGCCAATCCATGATCCATAGTACACACTTCATCAGAATACTCAGAACACTGTACTATAACTAATATTAATATATGCCTCTCAACTATACTCTGGTAAATATAGTGCCATTTTTAGGCTGTTTTGAAAATTATCTCTTTATCCAGGCCACAGTATAAGTCTGATAACAATTTCCTTTTAACATAGTCCCAGGTAAAAGCATCTCATATCTAATTCTGTGTTTGTGTCTTAGCTGTTTCTAGTAAAGTTCTTTCTTACCACTTGGCTTTGAGAGGAGGTGATTTCTCACCTCTGGGCTTTACCATACCAAACTATAACCACGTTTAGTCAAACATTTAGATCTTTGCTAATTTCCAGTTAGCTCCTATCCATATGTTCCCCCTTCACAAACCTCCTGGATTAAATCAGTAAGGAATGGCTGCTGGCAGCTGTATGTCGTTCAATTTTGCTACCACTAAAGCATGTGAATATTTCATTGTTTAGGCATTGCAGAGACTCTCAGCAAACATTTACTCTGGGTTCTTGGATTAGAAGAACATTTGTGGTAGGCAAGAGGTAAATAATAAACCACAATGCTACTCAACCAGTGACCTAAAAACCTTTTGACATCTGACTCTATTGCTTACTAAATCACTGTGCATATAAACAAAGATTCAACCCTTTGTTTCTATTACCAATTATATTTCTAAAACATACTTCTTCAGTTATTTAGTTTATATAAAATAGGCTATAAAGTAAGGCACAATAGTTCAGTGACTTGTAAGCTAACATAAAAAGTATCAGAA
Source organism: Budorcas taxicolor (assembly GCF_023091745.1). NCBI lineage: Eukaryota > Metazoa > Chordata > Mammalia > Artiodactyla > Bovidae > Budorcas > Budorcas taxicolor. The sequence continues at coordinate 67,982,939 of NC_068926.1, forward strand.
TATGAATTCATCTGTAACTGACTGACTACATACAGCTGGATGTCACAATATAAGCTGTCAGATCTCTGGTTTCCTCCAATATACGTCTATATGTAAGTTTCAACTCTAATGAAGCAATATTCATGAATCTTCAGTCTGTGTGTCAGAAATGAAAACAAATTCAATATATTCAAGGGCACTTGCTGAAAGCCTTGGACAGTCAAGCACTATGTTGGGCACATGAGAGAAAATGAATAAGAGGCATCAGTGCTCTTTAGGAGGTGTAAGTCTAGTGAGAGAAACAGATATAAACAAGCAATAAGCAATGAAGAGTTAGCTCACTGAAGATTTGATCAAAGATAGCTCATCAGTTCCTTCCTGATATGTTGTATGGCTGACACACTGTGTGTAACAAACACATGTTGAACAAAATATACTAATCAGTCAATTCACTGATCAACTGATCAAATAGCAAAAATTGCTCTAATAATGGTTAAACCAGTGAAATGGGGGTCTTGGGGAGCCTCTTGGAGAGAAAGGCTTGAAGAAAGTTTTGAAGAACAAGTTCCATTTGGGCAAGCTGAGATGCAACAGAGCAAGGGAAACTTCCTCACTGAAACAACAGAGTCTAACAATATCTCCTCGGTTTCACTTTCCCCTGGGGTCTGTTCATGTCAATAGTGGCCATCACCATCTCACTGGCACCAAGACATGTGTTGCGTTCCCTAACTTCAATAGGCACTTGGTAAACAACTGTTCGACAAAAGACCCAACTGGTGGAAGCAGAGGAAAACAGTAACAAAATCTTCCTTTTGTCTCTTCAGTTGCAGCTAACGACATTCTCAAAAAGACTCAAAATGCCAAGGTTAAAAAAACTAAGCACAGAATATTATTAATTAATTATTTGACTAATTCAATTAAATTGACTGACTCACACAGTCAACATTCTAAAGCTACCTTCACATAGTTAGGTGGCTTGCCCCAGTTGTATCAGGTCATTCTAATTCCTAAACTAGCTACATTCTAACCCCAAAGCGTCCTTACAGCTTCCCAAGTTTCTTTTCTTCTACATCCTAAGGCTACTTTGATGTAAAGGGATCACTTGGGGATGCACCACACAGGAGCTAACCAGAATATTTTGACAAGGTTTAGGGCACATGCCCACTGTTAAGAGCCCTGTTCTATGCAACCTGGTAAGACTAAGGTGAACAGACTCAATGACTCTCCTTGACCTCCCCTTAATCAAGCTCAGGAATGGCCAGCTTCAAAAGAATGACAGCACTCCATCAAAAGAAGTTCAAATAATTGAGCAATTCATATCCTCATTCATGACTTAAAGATAGGCTACTACAGTTCACACTATTGTAGGCAGCATCACACTTAGCGACTCTTTTCCTATCACCTCAAACTTATGGCCCCTTAAAAAGTCAAGAAGAGAAAATGTTTTCCCAATTGTGAAACTGACCAAGGGAACTGCACCCTCTTATCTAACTTTGTATTGTTAAAATTTTTAGTCCTTTAATAACAAAGTGAAACCCTCATAATGTTTTTCAGGAAAAACAGTAGGGAAATGTTTTACGTGCTGTAAAAAATTGAATGTGAGAAAAATAGCTTGGCACTTAGCAATATGTTCATATCTCCAGGGAAATGTTAAATCCAGGAACCTGATAAGTAGACTTTACTACGTCACATTTTAATAACATTTTATAACTTACAAGATAAGTTTTTGTTTTTACCTTCTGGCTGCTACCAGTATTTTTCCCTCACTTTTCTCTATCCCTATAATCTTCTCATTTTATTTCCTTCTCTTGCCTTCTTCTATTTCCTTCTAATTATTTTCAGCCATAAGAAAAAAATATTTCCATATTGACTATATGAATTTTTATATCTAATCCAAAATAAAGATGTTAATAAAGCAGTTCCCAACACATATATTTTCATGTTATTTTAAAAAGAGGCCATATGTGGGAAATAACTGATTGAATAAAGGTAAAGAAGTCTCTCTTCTCCCCTTCATTCTTTCTTTTCTAATTATAGGACTTCTCAGAACCCTCACAATATGCCAAATGAGATAGTGTGGGTATACCTCTTTTAAATTTGTTTAACCACAGAATTTTTTCCTCTTCAGTGAATCCAGTGAAGTGCACTTTAAGAACTGTTTTCCTAAATTTAAAAAGAAAGGAAAAAACTTAATATAGGCATAATACATTCAAAAGGTGTATGTGTTGTAGGAAGAAGGAGGCCCCCCTACAGGCCCCCAAGAGCGGGCTCTTGTCTAACACTCGGAAAAGAATTTTCTGAGGAGACACGTGCTGACAAAGCAAGAGATTTTACTGGGAAGAGCACCCGGGTGGAGAGCAGTAGGGTAAGGGAACCCAGGAAAACAGCTCTGCCCGGTGGCTTGCAGTCTCGGGTTTTATGGTGATGGGATTAGTTTCCGGGTGGTCTTTGTCCAATCATTTTAATTCAGAGTCTTTCCTGGTGGCACACGCATCGCTCAGCCAAGATGGATGCTAGTGAGAGGGATTCTGGGAAGTGGATGGACATGCAGTGTCTCCTTTCCGACCTGAACTCTTTTGGTTGGTGGTGGCTTATTAGTTCTGTATTCTTTACCAGGATCTCCTGTCATAAAACAACTCATGTGAATGGTTACTATGGTGCCTGGCCAGGGTGGGCGGTTTTAATCAGTGTGCTTCTCCTAACAACACCCCCCTGAGAGACTTCATACTCAAGATACTTTTTGGGAATTGGGGCCGAGGTCTCTTTCTCCTGAGTTCCCTTACCCTACCACTCTCCACCCGGGTGCCCTTCCCAATAAAATCTCTTGCTTTGTCAGCACGTGTCTCCTTGGACAATTCTTTTCCAAGTGTTAGACAAGTGTCTGCTCTTGGGGCCCTGTAGAGGGGCCTCCCCCTTCCTACAACATATGTATACTAATTTTTTTTTTTAAAAAGAGGACATTATGCCATAAGGTCAAAAGCTGGCGGGTGGGGGGGGGGGGGCGGACTGAGACAGCACTCATTAAGAATCCAACTGCAAAAACTAGTCTACTTAGAGGTGAATATGTACAAAATGCATTAATCTTCCAGAAGTATTTAAGAGGAAATCAAGCTAGGAACAACAATATGACAACATTAGAGTAATAAATGAAATACAAATGGGGAACTCCTTTACAATTAGTTTAGTTACCTTTAAGTCAGTTTAGTAAAAATGAAAGGGTAGGTGATAAGAAAGTCTGTACTACAGAAAACACGTGGTGGTTATTAACCTGGACAACTTCCACACGTAGGTCAGTGCTTAGCTCCTCCCACCTCCTCTTCCCTCTTTTTCCTGCTGCTCAGTGTTCCCACAGCACTCTATATATGGTACCACTGTTATCATATTGTATTGAAGTAATTTATTTTCTCATCTAACTTCCTGTCTAGACTGTAAGCTCCTTGAGAATGGGGTTTATGTTATATCTGAATCTAACACTTCATAAATTACTAGAGTGTTTATAGTTAGTAAATTAATTGATTCTCTCAAATTCAATAATTACTACCTTACTTAGCGAACATTCATAAGGATTAACTGAATATCTGAAATTTTGGAATAATGGAGTCACCATTAAGTATTACTCATTTTTCCTCTCCATGATATAAAGAGCCAGCATGTGGTACAGACTAGGCCCTCAATAAGTGCATATTGAAATCATTATTCAATCAGCTGACCCCAAGTTTTGACTACAAGTTTAGGCCTTAGTGCAGGGGACAGGATACCTAAAGCCTGACTTCTGACTGCTGCCGAGCGCTGCACATGGCAGCAGGAGAGACAGACATTTCAGCACTAAGGCACCATCTCAACCCACTGCAGCCAAAAGCAATTCCTACAAGAGGTAAAGAAACAGGTGCTACCTGAAAAGCTCAGAAGTTTATAAAGCCACCCCAACAGCTCTAAAGACTGAAATCATTCTTTTTTTTTGTAGACAATCACAGCCTGACAAGGAGTTAACTTCCTATACTGAGCACCTTTGTCACCTACGCAGACATAAGTCCATCATTTCTTTTTCAATATTCTTTCCAATTAATTATATTCTAGTATAAGCCCATTCTTCCCACTCCAGTTTTCTCTGTCTTAACTACACACACGTTATCTTTCCCATATGGTATAATTAAATACATTAAAAAGTAATCAGAATTCTGTCTTCATAAAACTGCCCAGAGATATAGCATTCCTTTAAAGCTACAGCAATTACACATCAACCTAAACACCATCTAAAGCTTAACATCTTCAGGGAACAGCATGACAGGTTGCTGCTGCTGCTGCTAAGTCACTTCAGTCGTGTCCAACTCTGTGTGACCCCATAGACGGCAGCCCACCAGGCTCCCTCATCCCTGGGATTCTCCAGGCAAGAACACTGGAGTGGGTTGCCATTTCCTTCTCCAATGCATGAAAGTGAAAAGGGAAAGTGAAGTCGCTCAGTCGTGTCCAACTCTTCGCGACCCCATGGGCTGCAGCCCACCAGGCTCCTCCGTCCATGGGATTTTCCAGGCAAGAGTACTGGAGTGGGGTGCCACTGACAGGAGAATGCACCTTCCAGACTATGACTTTGGAAGCTTATTCTCCTGGTAGAATTGTATTATTCTTTCACAATTTACTTAGGGTGGATATATATGTTCTTTCCAACAAGAGCTCTGGAATACAATTTTTTTTTAAGACTGCTTAACAGAAATTCAAACAGAAATGTGAATTAAAGGGGTAATTTCAGATGTAGTGAAAAGCTGTAATGTCCATTCAAACTAATGAAGGCACACAGTATTAATCTCCTAAAAAGATTCAAATACTATGAGTAGAGCAATTCTATTTCTTGGTAGGAATAAATTAAGATGATTTCCCTTACAGAAATTGCCATAATTACAAGTAATTATCTTGTACTCTCTAAATTTACCACTATAGCACATTCTGCAAATATCATTCCCTTCAAATACTTTATTTGGAAATACAGGAGAGATTGTTGTCTTATGAATTGCACTACAGACCTCAAACTGATTGTTTAACAGTTCTACATAACATATGTAGTGAAGAGATGACATTCTGAAGTTGGAAAGACTTGGAATTCCAAATTTATGATATTCCTATCATCAGGTAACTTATACTACCCAAAGGATTACAAACAAAATGAGAATGGCAAACGTTCAAAGATAAACTTGAGTCAAATGCAGACTTATGCATGAAACAAAGAGGAGAATCATTCTGATATACATAGATAGGGCAATCATGAAAAACATGTAAACCGTTGCTGCAGTATTTATAAAAATCCTTGCAGAGCCAAATAAAATCCCATCATTTACAACCTACTCAGTTGTTCATTTCCCTTTAATAAGAAAGGGTGAGAAAAAGCAGTTACTCATCGAGCATTATGAGGAGAAGCAGCATGTGAAAACCTAATTCCCCATCTTTGGGGCCAATTACTGTCTGGATTTCAGCTGGCATTTGAAATCTATTCTCCAGCCAAACTGGGATGGCTTACCATGCTGTAAAAACATCCTGAGAGCTTGCCTCTCCCTTCATTATTCTTGTTGCCTGGAATTGTCTCCTCGTCTTCCTCTGTCAAGCCCACCAAGTCTAACTGCAACCCCACCATGCAAACCCTCTTGACTGACTAATGCCTTCCCCAAACTTCAAACCCTTCCCCTTCTCACCAACTCAGCTGTGTCCTCGCCTTTTAGTTACTTTCTCTGGTGATGCTTAACATCTGCCACTTCACATTTCAGACATTTGTGCACATGTCTTATCCTCCCTTCTAGAGGAAATGTATTTCATTCATATTTGTATCTCAAATAGCTTTAATAAATGCTTACTAATTTGATCGTTTAAAAGAAATTTTATTTTTAATATTATTATTGAAATTACCTCTAGAAGGGTTTTGTTGTTGCTGTTGTTTAGTTACTAAGTCATATCCGACTTTTTTGTGACCCCCCCCATGGACTGAGCCCAGCAGCCCTCTGTCCATGGGATTTCCCAGGCAAGAATATTGGAGTGGGTTGCCATTTCCTTCTCTGGAGGATCTTCCTGACCCAGGGATCGAATCCACATCTCCTGAACTGACAGGCCAATTCTTTACAGAAAGAGCTACAGAGTCCATTAAGAAAACATACTTTTTTAAACTCTGAAATAATATCTGGTTTTATTTAATCAAAAATTGTACATGTGTATAATCAGTGTTTAAAATTCATCCACAGTAATATTATAATCTCTGTGTCTATCAATCTTCCCTAGTGTATTTGGTCAGTGTGTGCATGCTAAGTCACTGCAGTAGTATCTGACTCTTTGTGACACTATGGACTGTAGCTCACCAGGCTCCTGTGTCCATGAGGTTCTCCTGGCAAGAATACTGGAGTGTGTTGCCATTTCCTACTCCAGGAGATCTTCCCAACCCAGGATTGAACCCACGTCTCTTCCATCTCCTGCACTGGCAAGCGGGTGCTCCACCACTAGCACTCCCTGGGAAGCCCATATTTAGTCAGTATAAAAACTAATTATATTTGCATACATAAATACACATAATAGCTCAGTTGGTAAAGAATCCGCCTACAATGCAGGATCAACCCAGGTTGATCCCTGGGTTGGAAAGATCCCTTAGAGAAGGGAAAGGCAAACCCACTCCAGTATTCTGGCCTGGAGAATGCCATGGACTGTAAAATCCATACGGTCACAAAGAGTCAGACACGACTGAGCGACTTTCACTTTCAATAACTTATCATTTAAGATCCTTCCTGAGGCCAGTCAATCTGTTAAAGTAAGAATTTTTACATTTAAATTTTAAACCAAAAAAAATAAGGAAATCTACTCACTTTCTCCACATTTTACACTATTTTAATCAACTTCTCAATATCAGCAGTGTATTCTATACGTTTATAATAATTTAAAAATTAGCTCTAGGGATTTTACATTCTCATTCATCCTTAATCCAGAATGACAGAGTGCAATGTATATCCATATTATGAATTCACTTTTAAAAATTGTCACAGAATTCTGTTCAAATTAATACAGATAGTTTACTCACAGTTATATTTATACTAGAAACACTGGTTCCATAATAGTCCAATTCTTCTAAATTGTTTGTTTCATAACCACTATAAATGGTAAAACATTTGTGTGGTTCATTAAAATTTCTTGAGAACCACAGCTATCATCAGAAATAATTAGAACAGTGACAAGAATATTCTGATATGATTTATTATTAACAAGGTCTATTTCAAATTTGTGGAAACCTACATAAAGTGTTTTACTTTCCAAATAAGTTATTCTGTCTTTATTGATAGTGATCGTTAATTTTTCTTCCCTTATCCTTGGTCCTCTGTGTCATCTACTCTCACCTAGAGCTGGTCATAACCTTAAAGTTACAAAGTACATGGAGTTTGTGGTCAACAACCTCTCTCCATTTCCACTCTCAGCATCTTTTTCTCCTGTTCTCCCTGGATGCTACCCTCTTAACGCTACTTCTTTTTCACTCAGGATCTCCTCAAAGTGACCCCATACTGCTAAGTCGCTTCAGTCATGTCTGACTCTGTGCGACCCCATAGACGGCAGTCCACTAGGCTCCTCTGTCCCTGGGATTCTCCAGGCAAGAATACTGGAGTGGGTTGCCATTTCCTTCTCCAATGCATGAAAGTGAAAAGTGAAGGTGAAGTCGCTCAGTCGTGCCTGACTCTTAGTGACCCCATGAACTGCAGCCTACCAGGCTCCTCCGTCCATGGGATTTTCCAGGCAAGAGTACTGGAGTGGGGTGCCATTGCCGTCTCCGAAGTGACCCCATACTCCACCTCAAAACAGGCCTTTCAGTGACCAGGAATTGCAGCATGCCAGGCCTCCCTGTCCATCACCAATTCCCAGAGTTCACTCGGACTCACGTCCATCGAGTCAGTGATGCCATCCAGCCAGCTCATCCTCTGTCGTCCCCTTCTCCTCCCGCCCCCAATCTGTCCCAGCATCACGGTCTTTTCCAATGAGTCAACTCTTCGCATGAGGTGGCCAAAGTATTGGAGTTTCAGCTTCAGCATCAGTCCTTCCAAAGAACACCCAGGACTGATCTCCTTTAGAATGGTCTGGTTGGATCTCCTTGCAGTCCAAGGGACTCTCAAGAGTCCTCTCCAACACCACAGTTCAAAAGCATCAATTCTTCGGCGCTCAGCTTTCTTCACAGTCCAACTCTCACATCCATACATGACCACTGGGAAAACCATAGCCTTGACTAGACAGACCTTTGTTGGCAAAGTAATGTCTCTGCTTTTGAATAGCATGGCATTTATCAAATCATTCAAAATGTTTTTCAGTCCCTGTGATCAAGCATCCTCAAAAGTATCTAACTCAGTGTTCAACAGAATAACAAATTCTCACTTACCAAAAGGTCATTTATTAATCACCTTAAATATCTCAAATACTGCCTAAAACCAGAAATTATTTTTTAAAAAACAACCTCTAAGTAGCCAAAACAGAAAATCACAGTTTATACTCTCAAGTTCAATACTCATAAGAGAAACCCTCATTCAGAGGCTACTTACTTTAATTTCAGTCACAAGTTAAGGCTCAGTTAGCTGCATTTCTCACTCACCACAGACAGGAAACAAATGCATAAAACAAAACTGCAAGAGGCAGGCACATGACAGCAGCATCACTCTGGGCAACATGGAAAGAGGTAAAAATCGCACAAAGACAAAATAAAAGTATTTTAAGAGAAATAGAAAAGCAGTCTGGGGTCATTCAGTATAGGAACAAATAATTCCATATTCCTTAAAAGCTATCCTATAGTAGTGCTACATTATGCCAAAGTAGAATAATTCATGCTTGTGATAATAATCCTGAGTAATCTGGAGAAGCTTAGTACCTTCTGTTTAAGAAGGTGGAAAATGTATTATATATTTTAGAAAATTTCATATTAAAGAATGGTTGAAATTTAACAAGGGCTGGCAGTTAATGAATTAAGTTTGAGCTAACAAGAAATTCACAAGAACCCCACAGTTAAATAATAGCATAGTGATTTTTCATGGAAACTATGGTGACTACAGAATATTAAAATTCATAATTAATCCCTCAAACTTATTTTAGTCTTAATTTCAGTATTTATCACCACCATTCCTAACCTACCAAATACTAACTGAATCAAAGTAAATTTGTAGTATTATAGGTAAAAGGTGGTGAAACATCAGCAATTTCACATGCTTCAACCTAATATATTCACCAAAATTAATAACAATATAGTAGGCTGCATTTATCTTTTATTTCTCCAGCCCACCCTCTGTTGGAAAAAATGAATTATTAAATAATAAAGTCGCAAAGTCCACCAAAATGATCGTGAGTCCACTACCACTCACTATGACATTCTCTTTCCACTCCTTAAAAACAAATTTATTTCCAAAACTACCTGATAGATCTGGGCTTAAGCATTTCAGTTTTTCACAGATAATCGTGATTTAACATAATCCTAAAAATGAGTATGTGGATTTTCATATGTTGATTTATAAATATTTAAAATATAAAACATGCTTAACAATTGTCAGAGCAATGAAGTAATGAACCAGATATATATAATAGTTACTCAAGGTTTTTAGTTATGTAAAACAAGTTGGCACTCAATCTGTTTTTAGGTTCAAATATTGTTATTTTGATTTTCCATAAAACAAGGAACATCTATTTATTCACTGGACCAGTCAAAATAAGAAATCACTTATCAACTTTGAAAAACCCAATCTCTAATCTAATAAATGTTGTTATGCCATTATAGGATATGTTATCCCAGAGTGCACAACAAAATTTTCTTATAGCTTTCTTCCTTCCCTACCCCCACTACTATCTTTCAAGGTTTAAGTCTACATATATCTCTGTGTTTAGAAGAGTATGTATCCAAACACAAAGAGTTCCCACAATGACCTGCTAGTTCCCAACTCCACTTTGTCCCTATTCCAAATGGTAACTGCTCTCTACCTCAAAATTACCTCAAAATCTGTGTTTTCACAAGCCTTAGTCTCTCAATGTGCTATAAATCCAAAATATTACCTCCCCCAAAGTAAGTAATGCTGGAAATATGGGTATCCATGAATGGACATTAGCTTACACAGCCAGACATAAGCTATAGAAATTTCAGCCTTTCATAGTCCAAACTGAGAGATATCTACCAGCAGAAAGCTTATGTGCAGCTGACAACTGACATCATTTATTTCAGGTACTCAGGTACTTTCTTCAGAAATGCTAAGTTTATTACAGAGAAGGTATAAACCAAAGGATACAATTTTATGTTTTTCCTAACAATACATGCTGAAAGAATAGAATATTCAAAAACAGAATGAATAACAAACTGTGTTGAAAAAGGAATATAGTTAAAGGGCTTGATCATGTGAGAATATTCCCCTTAGCTACAAAAATCTAAAAAGGGAGACTAATAAGAAACTTCAGGACAAAAGATTCATATATATCCCAAAAATGACAGTTAAATGATATAATTTTTATAGCTTTCAATAAAACTACATGGTTTTAGCACATCAATAAAAGCAAAGTTTTAAAGCTGAGACATACATTGTTATTAATGACATAATGAATTCACTGCAGAAGCTAAGGCTGACAAGACCAGCCAGGATTTCAGGTTTTCTCTTGCTTCTGCTGTGTTTTCCACAGCATGTCATCACTGTGACTGACTAGCAAAATGAAGGTGGCTGCTGGAGCCTTTTCTTGAAGTTGGGCCAATTAAACTCTGTAGCCTCTCACACTAGCAATGTTTACTGGCTAGCTCCTAAACAGTAAAGGTGCCAAATCAGATTTCCTCATCACTGACTTCCTTCACTTCTTATCAAGTCTATCAGCTATTTCTAGCTACTCCAATGTCCCTGGAAGTAGTTTTCTATTGATGACCATTTTCCCACCAGTTTTATAAGATCAAAAACATTTCAGGCTGAAGGGAATAAAGATTTACTCTGGTAGTTTACAACCATGGTGTTGCTCCACTGGGTATCTTGCGACCCAGTTGTAAGATGTTGTAATTTCATGCAAAAATGGGCACAGTAAAGGACAGAAATGGCAAGGACCTAATAGAGTAGAAGAGATTAAGAAGAGGTGGCAAGAATACACAGGAGAATTAAACAAAAAAGGTCTTAATGACCCAGATAACCACAATGGTGTGGTCACTCACCTAGAGCCAGACATCCTGAAATGTGAAGTCAAGTGGGCCTTAGAAAGCATCACTACGAACAAAGCTAGTAGAGGTAATGGAATTCAGCTGAGCTATTTCAAATCGTAAAGGATGATGCTATGAAAGTGCTGCATTCAATATGTCAGCAAATTTGGAAAGCTTGGCAGTGGCCACAGGACTGGAAAAGGTCAGTTTTTATTCCAATCCCAAAGAAAGGCAATGCCAGAGAATGTTCAAACTACCGCACAACTGAGCTCATTTCAGATGCTAGCAAGGTCATGTTCAAAATTCTTCAAGCTAAGCTTCAACAGTACGTGAACCAAGAACTTCCAGACGTAAGGGCTAGATTTAGAAAAGGCAGAGGAACCAGAGATCAAATTGCCAAATTCAATGGATCATAGAAGAATCACAGGAATTCCAAAAAACATCTACTTCTGCCTCATTGACTACACTAAGCATCTGACTGTGTGGATCACAACAAACTATGGAAAATTCCTAAACAGATGGGAATACCAGACCACCTCAGTTACCTTCTGAGAAACCTATATGTGGGTCAAGAAGCGACAGTTAGAATCTGTCATAGAACAACAGACTGGTTCAAAATTGGGAAAGGAATATGTCAAGGCTATATATTGTCACCCTGCTTATTTAACTGCTATGCAGAGTACATCATAGGAAATACCAGGCTGGACAACTCACAAGTTGGAATCAAGATTGCCAGATATGCAGATGATACTACCGTTATGGCAGAAAGCAAAGAGGAACTAAAGAGTCTCTTGATGAAAGTGAAAGAGAAAAATGAAAAAGCTGGCTTAAAACTCATCATTTAAAAAAACAAGATCATGGCATCTGTCCCATCATTTCATGGCAAATAGATGGGAAAAAAATGGAAACTGTGGCAAGTTTTATTTTCTTGGGCTCCAAAATCACTGCAGATGATTGCAGCCATGAAATTCAAAGACGCTTGCTCCTTGGAAGAAAAGCTATGACCAACCTAGAGAGCATATTAAAAAGTAGAGACATCACTTTGCCAACAAAGGTCCCTATGGTCAAAGTCCCTATAGTTTTTCCAGTAGTCATATACAGATGTGAGAGTTGGACCATTAAGAGCACTGAACAATTGATGCTTTCGAACTGTGGTGCTGGAGAAGACTTGAGAGTTCCTTGGACAGCAAGGAGATCAAACCAGTCCATCCTGAAGGAAATCGGTCCTGAATATTCATTGGACGGACTGATGCTGAAGCCAAAGCTCCAATACTTTGGCCACCTGATGTGAAGAGCCATCTATCTCATTGGAAAAGACCCTAATGCCATGAAAGACTGAGGCCAGGAGGAGAAGGGGGCGACAGAGGATGAGATGGTTACATATCATCACAACTCAATGGAAATGAGTTTGAGCAAATTCCAGGAGACAGTATAGGATAGGGAAGCCTGGCATGCTGCAGTCCATGGGGTTCCAAAGAGTCGCACACAACTGAGCAACTGAACAACAATAACTAGACAAAAGAGAGACATCGCAGAATGTTAAAAAGGAGAATAATACATGTGTTTCTTTAAATAATTACTCTAGAAGAAGAAAGAAGGGAAAGTCAGAGGAAAAAAGAGACAAGAAAAAGAAAAATCATTAGGATGTCATTTGCAATATATCCAGCAAGTGACAATGAGGCATTTGACTCTAACAGTGAGGAGTCAGATGTGAAAGATTAAATGACACGCCCAAGGACACAAGTCATGGGAACTGCCAGAACCAAAACCTAGGTCTCTAGGTTGCACTGATCCAGGAATGATGTATAGAATAGATCTGCAGAAAGACCTTTATCATGAAATTTCTAAGACTTCTCTTTAAAACTGCTTTGGTCACAATGCTTATTTTTAAGTTTAATTTTATACTATAAACAAACTGTGGTCCAAAATGAACATGAAAATATCAACTAGCACAACATTTAGGCAGGTAACTAAGTAAAATTCAGTATAATTGTATTAAAATTTGAAGTTGAGCTTTCTAATCTAAAAACAAAATACTTTATCATAGAAAAAGTGCAGGGATTTGAAATACGCTTTTTTTGGTAAAAGTAATAAGCTCTTTCCAGACACAAATTTATAGGATGCAATCCTTATAAGTGAGCTTTGAAATAAGCTTTTTAAATGAAGCCCTACCAGAGAAGTCATTTAAGAAGCCAGAGTCACATTATATTAATGTGAAAAGTATAATAAGATAAATACATCATATGATTCTCAAATGACATAATTAATGTAGCTTATGTGACATATTCCTATTAATGATCTTTTATTATGTATGAACAGTAAAATAACATCAGATAAGCAATGAAAAAATCCAATCAGTAGCAGCTTTCCTGAAGGTTTTGACTGCAGTCTTATTTACACAGTGTTATCTGATACTAATCCTTGGATTTTAAAGAGCAAAAATCACTTCAGAATTGTAAACAAACATGTTCCTATGAGATGATCATTTTAATTACTATCATTTCTGTAAATACAATATAAAAATAATGTGCTACATGATCGCCTCTTAAGGGGAAAACAGATTCTGCCAGGCCCATAGGGTTATGTTAATAAAAGAATCGTGTCCCTGGATCCGATCCTAGCCCACAGAGCCTGATAGTGTGTCTTAACAATGACTACTATGGAACCCATGTGGAAAGTATAGCTGTCCCCTCCCCGATATTGTCTACAAAAGATCAGAAGTGAGTGTCAAAATACTGTTGTTTTCTTTAATAATCCATTACAGTCTAATACCTATGAGCCAAATGAAATATTTTGAACTTTTTTACATTTAAAGATCATACCACCCTAAAAACAGATACAAGTTTTACAAAGCAATATTTCTCATTTACTTTTACATCAAATAAATATCTACTGAACAAACTATATTATCCTTGGCACCAAAAAGAGAGGTGTGAAGTATTGTTTCTAAACTCAAGGAGCTTGAAGCATAATTGAGAGGCTGATTTTAAAAAAGGTGGGGGGAGGGGTGGCTTACTATCAGTAAAGCACAATCTAGATTTTAAATGCTCCAGGAATTCAGAAGTAGATAAAATCACTGTTTCTTCAAGAAGGGGAGGAAAGAGCATCTTGGTGGTAGTATCCAGAAGTGAGGGAGCAAAGCTACAGCTAACTGAGCTCCTCACTGATCCTGAGGGCGGAACATGATTAATCGTGTTCTGGCGGCTTCTTTGTGAAAAAAAGGTAGCAGACTCTAATTGAATACTCCAAAGCCCACATCTTGAATTTTAGTATTTACTTAAACCCAGCAAATAAGCAGAGGAAAGAAGAGTAAAGAGCTCCCTTTCAATCATATACCCCAGCTGCATGCTCAGTTAGAAACAAAGAAACCTAGAACCTATGGTCATGGTATTACGGTGAGCCCAGAATTTACAAAAGCCAGCACTGGCAGTGGCTGACAGGGCACCAGGACAGCAAGTTACCAACCAATCCTAGCCAGGAGGCCCAGCTACACCCAATGCTGCTTGGATCAGTATTCTACTGATGATCTTCCTAGCTTAGCTGAATCACATCAATGTAGTATCACTTTTCATTTGTAGCCTAAATGGTTTTTATGAAACAGTTTGACAAAACACATGGCACGTGACTGCACCACCACAAATGTGTTAGCACACCCAGCCAGAGACCACGGCAATGACTGGATCTGTGACTATTCTTACAAGTGTAAAAAATAAACATAATCTTTGTAAAGACTTATTTGTGCCCTCTAGGAGTTGAATATTCTTTCAAGGAAGCTACCATTTCCAATGTAGAAGAAGCAATAAGAACTGTTCTCCAGCCACCTCCAAATAATCACACAGTATTTGATAGCTCAGCTTATTTTTAATCTTCCATGAACTCCGTAGAATTTTATCTGGATCCTTGTAACATGATGATTTGGGATTATGAATGCAGTGAATAAACACAACCTTCTGGTATAGCAATTTAAGTATCACAGAGTGAGTAAATACTTCAGAGTGAATCCTAACACTTGAAACAGAATCTTCCAGAGTCCAGAAATCCACCTGACTGCCAAGAATAATACTTCCGTGGTTCAAGCAATACCAGTACCCAGAGGGGTTTCCACAGACATAACCGCATGAGTTACTGCGTACTGGGTAAAATAGAAAAAACAGACATTTATGAATGTATATTTTGCAGACGTCTTAAAAGTACTCATAAATATACAATTTACAAATACAGAAGAAATTGAGGGGAGGGCTCTAGGAATACACAGCATCTGTTTAAATTGCTTGATCTTCTACGGGTTTTCCTCACCCTAACTGATTTTTATAGGTCGGGGCGGGGGGGGCGGGGAATGCATGGATCTCTTATCTAAAATACATGAAACCAATCTCACTGAAAGAAGCTCTATGATAAGAACTAATACATGAGAGATTCTGACCTCAGGATGAGGTAGAAATGACTTTGTTTCAGATAGCAAATTAGATAGCAAAGAAAACCTTTCAATTCACCAGGCTATATTGAAGCAGTGTTTGTTAGATTTTCTAGCAATAAAACAAATGCACAATATCTTCTCATGCATTTCACACAATTTCTATTTCAGCTCTGATGTAAAACATGGTATCACACATCATGCCACAAAGAAAGAGTCAGTTTAGCTAGTTCAAGTAAAACACCAGGCAGCTGCTAACAGAGACAGGTCATGGCTGGGGAGGCGCACAGCACATTCAGTTCACTATGTTTTCCCTCAGAAGAATGTCAATAAAAACCAGGCCAAATTAGGTATTTGGGGGGGCGAGGGGAGGAGTCCTGCTATGCAGTGAACCACTGTTCACCTAACAGCACCAGTCAGACAAGTTAGCAAAAGCGAGCCCTAGCCAAAGCTACAGCCGCCAACAACTTGAAGAAAGCTGTCTTTCTCCCTGAACGTCCTGGGGTAGCGACCAGTCCCACATTTAGAAACGTTATTTCTGGGGCCAATAGCAATTTATTTTGATAGAACCACTGGATTTTTTTTTTTCGTGAGTTCTCAACAAAGGAGCCATATTAGGAAATAATCTCGCAAAAAGCAAAGTGCCCCCTCCCCCTCTTCCCCACGATCGATGCACACACACCCGTGCAGGTTGCCACGCACAGACACACGCCCGTGACAATGGCTGGCATGTTCACTCGCGCTGGCCCACGCGGCCGTCTGGAGCCCCGCGGGCAGAAGGCCCAGCCGGCCGGCCCCAGGCGCTTAGGCTGGAGGCCCCGCGGCCCCGCTGCCCGGGAACCAGCTGCTGGGCGGTTGAGCTGGGGATGCTCGCCCCCCAGCGGGGCCCTGGGGAAGCGGCTGCCAGCGGCTCAGAGCCTATTAACCCCTGGGGGAAGTAGGTGCTACAACACCCACCTGCGAGGACATTGGAGTGTGTCGGAACACAACCCCAAATGGCTCCCCGCAGACGAGGCGCCACCGAGTTCTTAGACCCCGGCAGCTCTTGGCTGGCTCCGGCAAAGCTAATCGTGTTGCTAGCTCCACCGGGTTTCTAAAGCAAAGGGATGTTTCTGAGCTGTCACCCCTGAGAGTCCGGGCATACCAAGAAGGAAAAACTTAAGAGGGCAGTGGACGCAGATCAGACTTGGTAACTCGTCCCTAAGGAACTGGCCTAAGTCCCAAAGGGACAGAGCTATTTGGGCCTGCCCATCCAGCTAACTATGGAAGGGGTGGAGGGACCCGAGGGCAGCCGCCCCCTGTCACCCCTCCCTGGGTCGGGCATCAGGGCCCCGTCCCCACTCCGGGACACTTACCTTCTTCCGGGGCTGCCATTTCATCATATTTGTACAGCCGATATGTGGAACATCAAGATGCTGGCTGGGGGCTGGGGGCAGATGCAGGGCAGCGGCGACTCCAAGTCATGCTGCCTCCCTCCCACCCCCTAATTCTTTCCCATATTCACCGCGAAGGGAAAGAGCCCAGGAGAGTCCAGTCTTTTCGCCTTCAGTTCAGCGAAGTATCCCCAAACCAGGAACACGCTCCCCACGGGGCTAGGAAGTCCCAGCGGCAACCAGCGTACTCCAGCCAGAGCGGAGCATTTTCCCCTCGGGCCAGTGCCCGCAAAAGGAGCCTGCGGCAGGGGGTCTCCAAGCCGGCGCAGAGACCCTCCCTCAGAGAAGAGCCGGAGAACGCAAGCTGCTGCAGAAACCCAGTCGGGTTCCTGCCATCCAAACCCCTTTTGACGAATTCTCCTCTTCTCAAAAAAAGATTAGACAAGCAATCAAACCCTCACGCGCAGCCTGGAGCAATTCCCAAAATTCTGAGTGTATTTCTCGTTTGTAAAATTTAGCAAAGAAAATTCCAAAGATCTGTAATCAGAGCTTCTTTGCGCTGTTTTCTCTTCCTTCTTGGATAACTTGGGGAAAGGATCTACCCTTCCCGAAATGTCTACCTTCCCTTAACACTGTAAATAGGAAAACTTGGTTTGTGTGTTTAGATTTTTTTTTTTTTTTAATTCCCAAGAACCTTAGTGGGGAAAGGCTGGAAGGAAATCCTGCAAGAACCCAACTCCACAGCTCAGTCTGCACTAATGACTTCCTTCCCTTCAGTGCGAGCACAGCCTGCCCAGCTCCAGCCACACAGAGCAAATGGTTTCTGGGTCTTAGTGCCACGACATCTGCTTCAAAGCAAAAAGTAAAGCACACAGTTTCAGAGGCACCTCACAGGTCCCAAGGAATCAGAGCCAGAAGAGATCTACAGAAGCAGGAGACCATTTCAAAAGATCTTGATTTGTGAGTTATATCAATAGACCAAAGGGCTATATAATCTAAAAGTCTGACTTGAAGGAAAAAGATTTAAGGTATCTGACAAGATTAAAATTTTAATCAAAAGTAGACTCTGCTTCTCTAAATTTAGCACTGATTTTATTATTGCTATCAAGATTAAGTTTCATGCAGCATCTGTAAAATGATTCCATCCTACTTAAGGAGCTACATCTCCAAACACAAAATACAATGTAATTCTATTATTTGTCATCCAACATGTCTAGTAATTCTTATCACCATGAGGCTACTTTGATAGATGGGAATTAATGGGTAGTGTAAGCTACTAGAATACTAACTGATGTACATAATAAAAACGGCTGATGTACCATCACTCCATTGTTCCAACCACGTTTAACATATTACTCTCAAAGTTCTATAATATAATGCATTGGCAGGACTGACTGATGGGGATGATTATAAGCAGATAGGATACTAACAATATCAGATACAAATGTCATTAAAATACCCAAAACAGTTAACTAAAACAAATTATTTTTGAGTCTTTTTTTCTAAGCCTGAGTCTGAAATCTGATTATGAAATCATTATCTTTAAAAAAAATAATATTAGCAATTATAGCTAAAGGAATAAGCACTAGTTCTTAAGCCATAATCTACATCATAGGTACACATCAGCCTTACTGCTCTGCTCAATAAAACTACTAAGTGCCTATGATGTAAGCACCTGTTATTTGCCAGCCCCTGTTCCAGACACTAGAAATATGAGTAAGAGGCTGTCCCTGCTCTTAAAATTACATACTGCAGGCTGGAGTCACAAATAACACCAATACTCTGTGTATGTTCTAACATCCAAATCATTTTTCACAGCTTAACATGGATAGCTTAGTAACACGGAAGTTCAATAAACTCCAAACCAAATTCATTAATCTTCCCCAAAATCAGTTTCTCTTCCCAACTTTCCTATATCTGTCCATAGCACTGTTATTCTTCTAGGATCACAAACTAAAACTTTAATTAACATCATTCCTATGTCTAATCTATCACCAAGTCCTTTCCCTTCTTTCTTAGACATTGCTTTCAAATTCCTGCAACTGATATCTGAGGTCAGAGCCTCACAAAACAAACATATATTAAGTCTCAACTGGGTGCAAAACATCATATAGGATAGAAAGATATAAAACCAAGTCTCAACACTAGAAGAAGTTAAAAGAAGTTAGGACAGAGCTGAAGACCTATAAGAAGACAACCAGACATTTGCCTTGGTCAGTTAAACAAACGAGTTACGTGTTTAATAGCATTCCAAGAGACAGAAGAAGAAACCACTGTAAACAGGGATGGCCAAGGACGGTGTGACAAAGGAATCTGAAACAAAACTCAAAGGAGATACAACTCACTCTAGAGCCAAAAGCCAAGGTCCTTATCACACGCAGTAATGCTCTTCAGAATTGCAGAACTCACCTCCCACCCACTCTGCCCCTGACTTTCTCAGACCCTGCCCTACTGGCCACCTCACTGTCCCTCTTCCAGAACCACTCTTCCCCCAACACCTTCTTGGATCTCGCCCTCAGTCCCTTCAGTGCCATATCATATTGGAGAAGCTCTCTCACGGTCCCGCCTAAGCCACAGCACTGTGACCCACGCGCTGTTGCTGTCTCTCTTCCTCGGGCTGCTACAGTTACTCCACAGGCCTCATGGCATATATTAAGAGTTTATGAATTTAATTTCTTACATCCCCAAGAATGTAAGTTACAATGGAGCAGGAGCTTTGTCATAAAATCAACACCCAGTGAACAGTGCCTGATGCAATAGTCAATAAATATTTGTTGAATGAAATAACGAAAGAAAAGGATAAATAGTGTGAGCAAAGGAGGCAAGCCTATGTAAGATGTAGTCAAGATACAAAATATACCAATCTGCCTAAAATTAAAGCTTAAATATGAGAATGTTAGAGGCAGAATGTTTCTTGTTCAGCTCTGTAATCCTCAGGGGCCAGCATAGTGCCTGGCACAGTAGAGGTGCTCAATATTTATGGGACGAAAGAATGGAGGGAGCGTAGAGATTGAATGATGAATGAATGAAATTCCATTCCATTCCATATAAAGTAAAAGATACTTTGGCAAGGTACATTGGAACCAAATGGCAGGGAAGAATGTAAGGCAAAGAAATTTGGACTTTATCCTGTAGGAGGCAGGGCATTAAACGTATTAACAGTGGTCAAGAGGCACACTGAAGCAACATTTTTAAGCAATCTAACAAAATATTAACCATGACTTTATGAGGCTGCTTTGTACATAAACCTTTAGGTTTTTAAATTATGTGCATAGCTAAAATGTCTATAATGATCATTCGACAGATATCAAAACTGAAATCACAGGAGTTAACTGACCTTTTCAATGCCACGGGGCAAGTCAATGGTAATGGAAGGATCAGAATCCAGGGCATATAAACCAACACCTGAGTGATGGAGGCAGGAACCTACAGTTGGTTAGGAGTCAGAATAAAAGTTTCTATTTTTCACTCTGCCCCTGACTTGCTACACAACAAAAATTTTCAGAAGGGCAAGGCAGGTGACATGAATAAATGAAACAGGTGTAACATAAGAGAAAATTGTAAGGATTATAAATTCAGAGAAAGATAAATCATGAAAAAGAAGGAGTTACAACATAACACTAGTCAATTGATGTCATAGAGGAGTATCAGTCCAATGGTGCCAGATGCTCTAAATTTTCATGAGAAGCTAAAATTTTCCTGATTTTAACTGTTTGCTCAAAAGTTTTAAAGCATCCTAACAGGCCAAACAAAACATGCCTGTAGGTCTAAATTCCATCTGCAAGTCATAATTTGTGACTGTGGATTTAACTACTCAAGGTTTCACTTTCCCATATGTAAATTAAGAGACCTTCACGGTCCCTAATCTATGGGGTGATTTTCTGAGGGCATCTGTAAATCCATATGGATACCACACATGGTCTGTGGACTGAGGAGCTCAGATGCTGTCCCATGCTCAGATATTACTGGACTTAGTAAATTAAGACAGTTATTTAAATTGGCAGAGGGGGGCTCTGAGAACAGTGGATTGTAACAGGAAAGTCAACAGAGATATTTATGTTTTGATAAAAAGACATAATCAGTCTAAAACTTCAAGGTGATACAAGGTTTCAGTTGGTTTTCAATTTTTTAGGTATGCTTCCTTTGGGTTACTTATCTGTAAGGTATTTCTTCCCCCACTGACTGGTGAGTGTTTCGGCTTTCATTTAATAGGTGCCAACTGACAGAAGAAGCCCGTGGACAGAGGAGCCTGGCAGGCTACACAGTCCATAAGGTTGCAGAGTCAGACGCAACTGAAGCGACTTACCACAGCACAGCATTCAACAGAGGACCATCAGCTATAAGCCAGTAAATATGAAAACACTCTTAAATCATCTTGCTGTTCTTCTTTGTGCCTTTATTTATTTTGCTTAATCCAAACTGACTTAGTAATTATACCTGAAATATTTATAGAATTACTATCATACCAGTATACCTTCTCCTTTGAAAATTACTTATATAGAGCTACCAAGATAACACGACTCAGTGTAGCTTACTGTTTGAAAGATCCAGTGTCAGACAGTAAGAACACAATTTCTCAGATACGCAGCTACTAAAAGGCATCTGTACAACTCCATTTTTTAACACAGCACTTTGCAAATCACTTACCTAAAAGCAGATACTGTAAAACAGTCTATTAAAATAGTGTTTTCCTCAATAACTACTTGTCTATTCAAATCTGAACAAAAGCAAGAAAGAGGAAATGAATGGAGAAAACACACCTTTTTTCATTGTTGTGAATTTCTTCAAGATTTCCTAAGGAGTGATATGTCTGACACTGATCACAGGGTAAATGCCTGGAAAAGCCAGTCTCATAGTTATTTACATTTATTGTGTTTTAGAGTAATACACTCAATGTGAAACAGTATTTGGAAAATACATTAATTTTTCCAAAGACCTCTAAATCATTTTCAAGTATCTAAAGAGACATTAGGAAAGTAAAGGGATAAAGGTAGAAGTAGATTTGAGACCAAAAAATGTGGCCTCCTTAGTGATGCGTGTGTGCTCGGTCACTCAGTTGTGTCTAACTCTCGGCAACTCCATGGAGCCTATCCGACTCCACAGAATTTTCCAGGCAAGAATACTGGTGCGGGTTACCATTGCCTACTTGAGGGGATTTTCCCAACCCAGAGATTGAACCCACATCTCTTGCATCTCCTGCACTGGCAGGCAGATTCTTTACCACTGCACCACCTGGGAAGCCAATCACTAGTAACATTTCACACCACTGGGTGCTTTCAGAATATTAAACTCCTTGCTTTGCTTTAAAAAAAATAAAAAGAAAGAAAGAAAAGAAAGAGAGAGAACTTAATCTGTTATGGTAAGAATTCTGCCACACAACCAAGCAGATGTAGAACCATGTTCCCATTCCTTGGAAGTAAACTTCTCTACAACCTCCAGGGAGAATCACCTCTAATCACCTTAGCCACCTTGCTTCCTTCCACTATGTCAGACAGTGTCAGAGAAGCTGAAGCACAATCCTGTAAATTCAACACATACTGATGTAGGAGATAGATGGGCTCCAGGTTAGACATTTACAACTGGCCTCCTGTTTGCATTTCATGGGGCACAAAGAAGTGGGCTTCAGGCTGGATACAAACTATTAGCATTTTCTGAGACAAGAGATGGTGGGCTCCAGTTAAAGCATTTACAATCAGCCTCCTATTTACTCTTCGAACAACAGAAACAGGGTAAATAGCCAGTATTTGTCTCTTGCAAACACTTTAAGGTAAGAGTCATGCAATAGTCAAGGTAACAGTCACAGCAAGGACAAAGAAGAGTAAAACCCTGTTTGATTAAAGGATCTCTGTTACCCACTCTCTGGGGACAAGGGAAACACTACATATACACAGAAAGGCTCCCTATGGGTCAAAACTCAAGGGATAACGCCAGGCCATAATGAGCTGTGGTTCTCCCAGAAGCCTTCACGTTGAGATCCATCTTGGCTCAGGGATGTGTGCCCATCTAGGGGAGGGTCCCAGCATACGTCAGGTGTAGAGAAAGAAACCAGATAATTGGCCTGAAAGAAGACAAAGACCCGGAAGAGCTGACCTATGTAAACGACTCACCATATCGTTACTTCGCTCCCCCTCACTGGGGGGACACCTACACCCTTCCTCTCCGGGTGTGCATCTCCGCCTCGCTTCTGCCTTAATTCAACACACCTTTTCTCTATGTGCTCTCCGACCTGTTGCTGTGCTGTGCCTCTAGTAATAAGCTTTGTACCTGCATTTACAGTTTCTGCCTCCGTGATAAATGCATTTTTCACTGGGGGTAAAAATCCATGGAAAAATAGTTTCTAGCCTCCAGCCCTTTGCTGGTCTGGTGGCTAGGATTCCTGGTTCTCATCCAGACTATCCAGGTTCAATTCCTGGGTAGGGAACTAGAGCTCACTTCACGCCATGGCTCACTGCTGCCTCACCAAGATCAGACTGAGTAGTCATTCTATACAAGGGACTCTACTAGGTACTGTGAAAGGAGACAAAAATAAATCAGATGATTTTTGCCCTTGAAGACAGAGCAGTCTGGTGGAGGTTGAAGGAGAAGACAAGTACACTACTAACAAAAACAACAATAACAATAGCAGCTAACCCTTACTGACGTTGCCATTCATCTGACTTTAAGACTCCAAGCTCTTAGAGCAAGCTAAGTGCTAGAAGACGAAATAATTAAGGGCATATTCTCTCATTAAGACTCAGTTCAGTTCAGTCGCTCTGTTGTGTCCGACTCTTTGCGACCCCATGAACTGCAGCACGCCAGGCCTCCCTGTCCATCACCAACTCCCGGAGTTCACTCAAACTCATGTCTATCGAGTCGGTGATGCCGTCCAGCCATCTCATCCTCTGTCATCCCCTTCTCCTCCTGCCCCCAATCCCTCCCAGCATCAGAGTCTTTCCCAATGAGTCAACACTCCGCATGAGGTGGCCAAAGTATTGGAGTTTTAGCTTCAGCATCAGTCCTTCCCAAGAACACCTAGGACTGATCTCCTTTAGAATGGACTGGTTGGATCTCCTTGCAGTCCAAGGGACTCTCAAGAGTCTTCTCCAACATCACAGTTCAAAAGCATCAATTCTTCAGCGCTCAGCTTTCTTCACAGTCCAACTCTCACATCCATACATGACCACAGGAAAAACCATAGCCTTGACTAGATGGACCTTTGTTGGCAAAGTAATGTCTCTGCTTTTTAATATGCTGTCTAGATTGGTCATAACTTTCCTTCCAAGGAGTAAGCGTCTTTTAATTTCATGGCTGCAGTCACCATCTGCAGTGATTTTGGAGCCCAGAAAAATGAAGTCTGACACTGTTTCCCATCTATTTGCCAGGAAGTGATGGGACTAGATGCCATGATCTTCGTTTTCTGAATGTTGAGCTTTACGCCAACTTTTCACTCTCCTCTTTCACTTTCATCAAGAGGCTTTTTAGTTCCTCTTCACTTTCTTCCATAAGGATGGTGTCATCTGCATAAATGGGGTTCTTGATATTTCTCCCAGCAATTTTGATTCCAGCTTGTGCTTCTTCCAGCCCAGCATTTCTCATGATGTACTCTGCTTATAAGTTAAATAAGCAGGGTAACAATATACAACCTTGATGAACTCCTTTTCCTATTTGGAACCAGTCTGTTGTTCCATGTCCAGTTCTAACTGTTGCTTCCTGACCTGCATATAGGTTTCTCAAGGGGCAGGTCAGGTGGTCTGGTATTCCCATCTCTCTCAGAATTTTCCAGTTTACTGTGATCCACACAGTCAAAGGCTTTGGCATAGTCAATCAAGCAGAAATAGATGTTTTTCTGGAACTTTCTTGCTTTTTCCATGATCCAGCGGATGTTGGCAATTTGATCTCTGGTTCCTCTGCCCTTTCTAAAACCTGCTTGAACATTTGGAAGTTCACGGTTCACGTATTGCTAAAGCCTGGCTTGGAGAATTTTGAGCATTACTTTAACAGGCAAATTTGACCTTGGAATACGGAATGAAGCAGGGCAAAGGCTAATAGAGTTTTGCCAAGAGAACGAAAACTGGTCATAGCAAACACCCTCATTAAGACTATGAGAGCCCTAAAGAGTAATTAATTCTGACTGTTGTAACTAAGAAAGGGTTTAGTGGAGAGGTGGCACAGTATCCTTTCAGCAAGCAGAGAAGAGGTTGGAGAAGGAATGTGCCAGACTGAAGGAACACAGCGTGAGCCAAAACACGGAGGCATGAAAACATGGACCACATCAGTAAGTCACCTTATTGACCTGAGACACATAACACAAGGCAAGGCATAGTGTACTGAAGGTTAGAGGGCTGTGAATGCTATTGCCTTAACAATAATAACTATCATTTATTGAGTATGTACCAAGCACAGAAGCCTTTTATATGTATATGTTTTTATTTGTTGATTCTTAATACCTTTATGAGGAGGAACTATCATTATGCCCATTTTACAGAAGAGGAACTTAAGACTAATGGGTTAACCGCCAAAGAATTCCCAAAGAATCATGGCTAGAAGAAAGGAAACTGGAGTCAGATTCTCAAGTCTCGTTCTTAACTCCTGACTTACAAGGGTGAGCAGCATAGGTTCTTAATTAAGGCATCAGCAAATCTATTTGAGTTTCATGCTAACTCTGAAAGTATACTGTGAAGGACAGAAGAGCATATGAGAATAATAAAGACAGAAAAGCCAAAGAAGTTTCTGTTGCAATAGCTCAGGAAGGGATGAAGAGGTCTTGAATTAGGGCAGCAGAAACAGAGAAAGGCCCTTCTTGAGAGACATTTCACAAGTAAAACATGGCCTAGGCTTCCAGGGTGGTTCAGATGGTAAAGAATCTCCCTACAATGCAGGAGACCCATGTTCGATCCCTGGGTTGGGAAGATCTCCTAGAGAAGAGAATGGCTACCCATTCCAGTATTCTTACCTGAAGAATTCCATGGACAGAGGAGCCTGGCAGGCTACAGTGAGGTCACCAAGAGTCAGACACAACTGAGTGACTAACACACATACAACACCAAAAGGGAAGTTGTTACATGAAAGAGACAGAGAAGGAAGGATTTAAAGATGATCCCTAAATTTTTCACCATCTTTTAGAAAAAGAGATAACCCATTAACTAAGGTATCGGTCACAGAAAGAACAGGTAGGTATTAAATTCAGTTTGGGACTTCTGGGTCTAAGGTAGTCATGAGAGATTCACAAGAATGTAAACTAGGCAGGTGGAGGTACTGCCTGGAGCTAAGGATATATATCTGTATCTACAGCTATAGCTATTAAGAGATTTGTAGTTCATTTACATAATGATGACATGTATAAAGCTTTGGTGAAAAAAGAAAAAATACAATATAATTCACTGCTCAGTTGGGATGGGTGGGACACCTGCCCAGTTTCCTGAGGCAGCATTTTTAAGTTGGCTAATTATGCCTGGTTCAAACTCTAGATCCACCAACTAGCTATCTGACCTTGGGTTACTTCATTTTTCTGTACTTCAATTCCCAACTTTGTAAAATAGAGATAATAATAGCAAAGTATGGTTGTTGGGAGTTTTTAATTATATATGTAATTATACACACACATACACATATATAATATATCCTGTATGTATGTTTACTGTTTGTGTTACTGTTGTTGTTTTACTATGCTAACACTGACTTGATTTTTTTTCTCTCTTTATCACACCAAGGATTTTGTATTGATTATATATTAAGGGCCACACCTGTCAGGTTCTAATTTTCATGTATTTCAGTGGTAAAATCATTTTTCTAATGAGACTTCTGCTTCTGTTCATGACACAGCAACTGGGATCAGGCGTACTCTCCTAGCATATCTAGAAAACTGGATAAAATACAGGAAAAACCCTGTTTTTTGTACTATTTCAGACAACAATATGCACATAGTCCATGAACCTTGAGAGAAGCAAAACAAATGAGGTAACCCCTGTGATCACCCTGGATTTCTGCCTGGAGGCACTTTCCGGACCCCAGAGGAGGAAAGGGATCCCAAGCAGAGCACAATGGTCTTGAGGAGTCAGAGTCTGAGGATGCCAAGGAAGCTGGAACATTCAGGGCAGAGAAATGAAGAAAATGTGGACATGCTTCTCTAGAAATCAACAGACGGTCTTCTTGAGTTTTGGATGAATACAAAGTTGCCCAAAATAGGGTAAAACTCCATGAGGCTAAGTGAAGGAAAGCTGTAAGATGAATAACTGTCAGAACTCTCTAGGGCTGTAAGTCTTTTAAGTTCCAGTAGCTAGAGTGGAGGGACTACCTGGAGCATTCAGTAGAGACCTCAGAAGAGTCATTTCTCAATAGAAGAGGTTAATGACACTAAAGTATACTGTAAACCTACCCCGACAAAGTTTAAAAACCAGTCTTGAAAAAAGCACATTGAATCTACAAGTAACTTAACTATTCGGCAGAACAAAGTTCAATACTCTTTGAAGGAAGACAACAAAATCTACCACTCAATGAAAAAGTCCAGCATTCAATTAAAGGACATGGGTAGTAAACTGGAAATACTTTATCTCTTTGGTAAATAATGAATCATCTATGTTAAGAATACCATGACTCCATGACTGTGTTACAATTTTCTCATATAGATCAGATCAATGGACTACAATATTCTGGGCTACAATTTTGTTATTTCTCTCTACCAGGTAGCCATAGCTATAGAGCATGCATAATTGGTGCTATATAATTTATCAACCTGGGAAAAATTTCAGCATATGTTATCTTTACTTAGAATTCATAGGATTTATCTCAAGTCAGTTCAGTGGTCAGTTATTTGAGCAGAACATACAGCTTTGGGTTTATCAACCTTCTTAAAGGAAACCTGAATGTGCAGGGGCAGTGTTTTATTATGCTAAATTTAACATAGTAAAGAAGCTTGAACAGGGGGCTTATTTACTTGTGTGTTTTTAAGCAAAAATGACTACAATTTCTCTGGTTATGGTTAAAAGGAACACAGGGAAAGTAGATCTCGTTTCCATGCTATGGCAGGATAAAGGCTATTAGAGAAGAAAGTCAATAGAAGAAAATATGACTCTTGAAGTCCATTTGAAAGCGCTGACTTGTTGCTACTCTGTAATTAAGAAACAACCAAATAGGTGACACTCACAAAATGGACACCTATGTATGGTAGTTGTTGAACTCCCTGGCAAGAATAGTAAGACAGAGAATTTACTCTGGCAGGACCCACAGCAGCAGCTAGCTACTGTGATCATCGGTACCAGGGAGCTCATCATGACCTACAACATCCAGCTCCAGGATAAAGCAGTGTGCTGCGGGCCCATTATGGCTGAATTCCATGTACCTTTGGATTAAAACAGTCACAATTATTTTCTGTTAAACTTGCAACCAAGGGCTTCCCTGGTAGCTCAGCTGGTAAAGAATCACCTGCAGTGCAGGAGACCCCAGTTCAATTTGTGGATCAGGAAAATCTGCTGGAGACGGGATAGGCTACCCTCTCCAGTATTCTTGGGCTTCCCTGGTCACTCAATTGGCAAAGAACCTGCCTGCAATGCGGGAGACCTGGGTTCAATCCCTGGGTTTGGAAAGATCCCCAGGAGAAGGGAATGGCTACCCACTCCAGCATTCTGGCTTGGAGAAATCCATGGACTGTATAGTCCATGGGGTTGCAAAGAGTCAGACACAACTGAACGACTTTCACTTGCAACCAAGAACTGTGCTTGACTCACATAAACAGGTTTGATTTTGTTTATATGGGAACACAAGTTTTTCTTGCATGAACATATAGGAATGAATAGATATGTATGTATGCTGGAGAGCTCCAAGGCAGAGTCTTCTGCCTATAAATACTCCCTCAGATTTCAGCTAGCCCCAAGTCTCTAAATATCACCTCTTAATTGACGACATTCATATTTATACATCAAATTCCTACCTGTCTGAGCTCCAGACTTATATGAATAGCTGCCTACTCAACATCTTCACTAAGACATCTAACAGAACATCTCAGACATCTCAACAAAACTCTTGGTTTCCCCTCAGTAATCTGGTCATTCTTCATTCTTTATTTTATCTCAGTTAATGGCATCTCTATTCCTCTAGCAGCTCAGGCCAAAAAATTAAAACAGTTACTTTGGATTCCACTCCTATGCTTGCCCTCAACATCTAACCCATTAGCAAGTCCTCAACTTTCTACCTACAAATTCTAACTCATATTCTGCCACTTCGCATCACCTCTACCCCTTCCTCTTTAGCCACAGTAGTCATGGATATCAACTGGATGACAACATGAGCTTCACTCTGCCTCCTGTGATCCACTCTCTCTGTGAAAGTGAATGTCACTCAGTCATGTCCAACTCTTTGTGACTCCATGGACTATGGTCAGAATACTGGAGTGGGTAGCCATTCGCTTCTCCAGCGGATCTTCCCAACCCAAGGATCTAACTCGGGTCTCCCGCATTGCAGGTGCATTCCTTACCAGCTGAGCCACAGGGGAAGCCCAAGAACACTGGAGTGGGTCACCCATCCATTCTCCAGTGGATCTTCCCGACCCAGGAATCGAACCAGGGTCTCCTGCATTGCAGGTGGATTCTTTACCAGCTGAGCTACCAGGGAAGCCAGAATGATTTTTAAATAATATAAATTAGATCATGCAGTTCCCCATTTGAAAACTGCTTAAGGCTTCCCTCTGCACAAAGCGCTTCCCTGGTGGTTCAGATGGTAAAGCGTCTGTCTGCAATGCAGGAGACCCGGGTTCAATCCTTGGGTTGGGAAGATCCCCTGGAGAAGGAAATGGCAGCCCACTCCAGTATTCTTGCCTGGAAAATCCCATGGACGGTGGAGCCTGATAGGCTACTGTCCATGGGGTCACAAAGAGTCAGACACGACTGAGCAACTTCACTTTTACTTTGCAAAAAGTATAAAAATACAAAGCCTCTACCACGTCCTGCAAGGCCATACATCATCTAGCCTCTACTTTTCACCCTCATCTCTTACCATACTTTTCTTTAACTGTGGCCAGACCTGCCTTCTTATGCTTCCTTCATGACCTCAGTGGTTACAGTTATGTCTGCCTGGAAATCTCTTCCTCCAGAGTAGGTATTCCTTCTCAATATTTTGAGTCTCTTTTCAAATATAAATAGCAAGTCCTCAAGGAGTACTCCTGAACAAAATCAACTCCCCACTCCAAATTCACTATATATTCTCTTGTTTTCTTCAAGCCACATCCACATATTATGGTTTGAAAATGAATTATTTACTCATTTGATCACTATGTCACCCAACAGATTCTAAGGTCTAGAGAGTGATATCTGTATCGCTCACCACTCTAAGTCCAGTACTTCAAACAGGTCCCAACATATTAAGTACTCATTAAATATTCATTCAATGAATCACTGAATTTAATGCTAGCCATAAAATAAGATTAAATAGACAGAATTTCCTTTAGCAATAAAATTTTCAGCACAGCATTTACTCATTTACTAAAGGATTTGAGCAAGCTTCAGGAGATGGTGAAGAACAGGGAAGCCTGGCGTGCTGCAGTCCATGGGGTCACTAAGAGTCAGACACGACTAAGCGACTGAACAACACTTGGAAATACCTTCAGATCTGAAAGATACACTCTCCCAAGTAATGCCAGAAGGAGCTTTTCCCCTTAAATCAGTACTACGCTCTGGCCTAAGTCTGAAAATGCTTAAGTGAAAAAATATAAGCTTCTGAAATATAATTATTGTCCAATAATGTTTTTTAGTGCAAGAACTTCAGTACTATCAATTTCTATTTTCATTTGTATTAAAGAGAATTTTTTGTTACCTAAAAATGGGTGGATAAAACGATCTTTAGATAGTTTAATAAATAAATTAAAAACACTTTGAAAACCTTAGATGAAGTACAAATCACTTGTCAAAAGTACAATCTTATTTGTCAAAACATGAAAATGAGAAAAGAGAAGACACAGAAATAACAGGCTCAGAGCTGCCAAACTGACAGGCTGTCTTAAGTGAGATAGTCAAAACATTCATATGCTAATTTTTTAAAGTGCTGTCTATCTGGCCATTGATATAAAAACAAGACAGGGCTTTTTCTTCCAACTTCAAGAGTACATGAATGGGCCAGATAGTGGACACTGATTACCAAATTAAGGAACAGCAGTTAAGATCGTAAAGAATTTTCTGTTTATTCTGAATGCACATATAAGACAAAAACTAACTTGCATGAAAGGTATTTCAGAAGATCCACCTCCCACAGAAACACTCTTATCATCTAACACAATTACTGGTAGTGTTCTGCACACAGGACACAGTACAAAAGATGACTGTCCACGTTAGTAGCTGGGATTAGCTATACATTGTAAATGGCAAAGGTTGAACAGCAAATAACTACCAAAGTAAGTTAAAAGGTTAAACCAAAATGTACCAACAATATTTTAAATTATTTTCCTTTTTCATTTAGTATCTTAAAGTGTTTTCAGGTTCACCTTTCTACTCAGTAGTCCTCTCTCTTACAACACTAACAATTCTAAACAAAAGAGCACCTCCTTGAAATGCTCCGTTCACTGGGCTTATGAATCTATCATCCTCAAATCTATTAGCAAATCAAATCAAATCTATCATCAAATCAAAACCCACTTCCTGGGATGCTACACAAATCCAGTCTAGAAATATTACTGAAGTTTTGTTCAAATTTGCTTTGGTAAGAATGCTAATGTTTCCAGACTTAGATTCAGATGTTCTGCTGCTAAAAAAGAAGGTGACACATACTGTATGGTTCCATTTATGCAAAATGTCCAGAACAGGCAAATTTGTAGAGACAGAAAGTCAACTGGTGAGTGGTTGCCAGGGTTGGGCGGGGGAGGGGTGGGGAGTGGGGGGCTGGAGAGGGAAGGGGGAGTTGGGGAGCGGTTAGGAGACAGGAAGAATGGCTGCTAATGGGTATTTCTTTGGAGATAGATGGAAATGATTTAGAATTGTATAGTGGTTACACAACTTACTGAATAAAAGAAAAACCACTAAATTATACACCCTTAAAAGGGTAAACTTTATGGTATGTAGGGACTTCCCAGGTGGTCCAGTGGCTAAAACTCTGTGTTCCCACTGCAGGGGGCCCGGCTTCGATCCCTGATCAGGGAATTAGAAACTTTATGGTATGTAGTTATTCCCTGGTGGCTCAGATGGTAAAGCGTCTGCCTGTAATGCGGGAGACCCAGGTTCAATCCCTGGGTTGGGAAGATCCCCTGGAGAAGAAAGAAAATGGCAACCCACTCCAGTACTCATGCCTGGAAAATTCCATGGATGGAGAAGCCTGGTGGGCTACAGTCCATGGGGTCGCAAAGAGTTGGACACGACTGAGCAACTTCACTTCACTTTCACTTATGGTATGTAAAAAGTATCACAATAAAGCCTTATTTTTTAAAAAAGTGATCAGTTTTCCCCAATTCACAGAAAATTTCAGTTCAGTTGCTCAGTTGTGTCAGACTCTTTGCAACCCCATGAACCGCAGCACGCCAGGCCACCCTGTCCATCACCAGCTCCTGGAATCCACCCAAACCCATGTCCATTGAGTCGATGATGCCATCCAACCATCTCATCCTCTGTCGTCCCCTTCTCCTGCCCTCAATCCTTCCCAGCATCAGGGTCTTTTCAAATGAGAAGAGGTCTTTTCACCTCTTTGCATGAGGTGGCCAAAGTATTGGAGTTTTAGCTTCAGCATCAGTTCTTCCCAAGAACAACTAGGACTGATCTCCTTTAGGATAGACTGGTTGAATCTCCTTGCTGTCCAAGGGACTCTCAAGAGTCTTCTCCAACACCACAGTTCAAAACCATCAGTTCTTTGGCGCTCAGCTTGCTTCACAGTCCAACTCTCACATCCATACATGACCACTGGAGAAACCATAGCCTTGACTAGATGGACCTTTGTTGACAAAGTAATGTCTCTGCTTTTCAAAATGCGGTCTAGGTTGGTCATAACTTTCCTTCCAAGGAGTAAGCGTCTTTTAATTTCATGGCTGCAATCACTATCTGCAGTGATTTTGGAGCCCAAAAGACAAAGTCCACTGTTTCCCCATCTATTTGCCATGAAGTGATGGGACCAGATGCCATGATCTTCGTTTTCTGAATGCTGAGCTTTAAGCCAACTTTTTCACTCTCCTCTTTCACTTTCATCAAGAGGCTCCTTAGTTCTTCTTCACTTTCTGCCATAAGGGTGGTGTCATCTGCATATCTGAGGTTATTTATATTTCTCCCAGCAATCACAGAAAATTTAAGTTAATATATAATTCTCTTTATTTAAAACTCTTCCTCTCATAAATTTTTAACTCTTTGGCATGAGCTATCATTCTCCTTCTAGCATCAGACAACAAAAATAAAAATTCATCAGACTGACATCAGCATGGAAAGTTGAGAGAACAGATCAACAACATTCTCGGTTGAATGAGTTATTTTATTCATGGACATGTGCTGATGATATTAATTTATTGTAACCATTTTCTATAATTATCATCTATAGAGTATCTAAAAGATAAAATATGTCAATATTTCACATTATTCTACTAAGAACACCATGGCTCTATATGGTATCTTGTTTAGACACATTAGAGCAAATGAAACAGAACAAAGCTGAAAAGGCCAAATAAAGATGAAACTAACCTTTATAACAATATATGCTAGCCTAATATGGTTCATCTGTGACTACAAACTCTTAAAAAAAAAAAATAACCTGTACACAAACTTTTCTGACTGCCTCCAAAAAATAGATGGAAAGGTTGTTTCCTATAATTCTCACCAACTTTAGCATCACTAACTCAAAGATAAGATTTTTAAATTCCAATCCTAAAACACAGTGACTATTCCGTGTCAGAATCAGTTCCAACTGAAGAAAAAGAAATCTTAAAAAAAAAACCCTCTGCTTCCTGAAGTAGTCAGATCTTAATGACAAGTAACAGTCACAATTTTCACACCTGCCAAGTGTAATGCTACTTATTTTATTGTACTCTCACTTATTCTATATCTTAGTCAACTTACTTAGACTTTCTACATATAAAATGTTTCTACATATATAACATATAAATGTTATATTTATATATAAATTTATATATAAATGTTTCTACATATAAAATATTTTGCCTTAATTTTATATAAAATCTTGCTTAAAGTTTTACCTCAAAAAGCTTAGAGTAAAATTCTAAATAATAATAAAAATGCATTTAAATGGATAAGGGACCTGGGTCTGAGGACTGAGAAACAGAGGGAGGATGAAAGGATGAAAGGAAAGGAAGAAAGATAATAAATTCATCCAAAAAGCAAAACCTAGGAGATTTTAGCTTGAAGATAGTATGGACTTCATTTAAACTTATATGTAAAAACTACTGAAATGGGTGAGACAATTTGAAAAATTCCAGATATATCTAAGACTATTTTTTTTTATTCTTTTTTTTTTGTATAGTTTATTTTTTTAACTTTAAAATCTTTAATTCTTACATGTGTTCCCAAACATGAACCCCCCTCCCACCTCCCTCCCCATAACATCTCTGTGACTATTTTTCAATAACTTTCTCAATAATCTCCCCAGAAATAGAAGTTCTAATACAAACCAGGATTTGGTAAAGACAGAAACATCAAAAGATATGTTACTAAATAAGAGGCTTTAATCTTTTTTAAAGGTCAGTTTCTGAAAGGTAATACTGAAATATTCACCCCATTAATAAAAGGGTAGTCTTATTTCACCAGGTCATTAATGCATCATGTATCCCAGTAAAAGATTATTAAAAGCCACAAAGATCTCCTACATGTGTGTGTGTGTTTTGACAGAGGGAGGTGGAAGTGGTAAGCGGTTTAGCTTGGGAGTTTTTATATTCCTACTCCAAATCTTACTCTTTTTTTCTAACACAGAATCTAAAGAAAGTAAGTGGAACCTGACACAAACTGCCTTGCCCTCCAACCTTTCTCTCAAAGTGCCACCTACTTACCTCTTCCAGGTCAGGTCAAGTCCACTCATACTCCAAGATCAGTTTCTGTTTTTTGCAGAAAATATATATTAGCAAGCTCATTTCTTGTTACTATTGTTGTTCCGTATTAGCAACGTAATCAATTATCTTATGTTTAATCCTCAATCTCCTTATCCAATCACTTGGTACCTACTCCTTATCCAGGTTTTTTCTTCCCTGTCTCTGACTACTCAGAAATCTCACCCAAAGCCTGGCTCTTGCCCTCATGAACAACTTGATACCTGACCTATATATTGTCTGACTCTGATCTGCTGGGTGTATCTTCTGTTCTGGACTGTCCTCTGCTCTCAAACAGCCCAGACTTGGTTGTAGCTATTAATTTCAAGGTTGTCCTTTCAGGAAATGTTCCTTGTCCTATGGAGGAGGAATACGGAAGCGGAGGAATATGTTCATTGAAAAAAGACATTAAATAACAAACAAATTTTCTTATGTGGTTAAAAGAATTAAAAAAATTAAGTTTTACCACAATTTAAAAAATTTGAAAATAAAACAAAACAAATACAGAAGTGAACCTCAGACTATATGGGAAAATAATAGCTCTCTGATGAGACCCCTAAAAAGAAATACAAATAAGATTATCAGGATAAAAGCTGAATAAATGAAAGAAGCCAGGTCAGAGTTGAACTATATTAACATGAAGGTTTTAGATTTAGGATGTTTAAGTCCAGAGATAAGGTCACAGGTAAAGGTTGATTATGGTGAGATACTTTTTTGTTAAACTAGTTGTAATTATAAAGTTAAAATATATTATGGTAAAATGTGAAGATAGAAGACTACAAAATAAAAAATTTAACTTCTCCTTCCCATTACTGCCTGAACTGTTCCATGCATATTCAAACATTTTTTTCAACTCACATGGTAACACTTTACATATGGACTTGTAACTTGTTTCTTCAGCCGAAAGAAGATCTATGACATGTCATGCGCTACCTCCACTAATTTATAATGGCTACAGTCTCTTGGACTGCAAGGAGATCCAACCAGTCCATTCTGAAGGAGATCAGCCCTGGGATTTCTTTGGAGGGAATGATGCTGAAGCTGAAACTCTAGTACTTTGGCCACCTCATGCAAAGAGCTGACTCACTGGAAAAGACTCTGATGCTGGGATTGGAGGCAGGAGGAGAAGGGGACGACAGAGGATGAGATGGCTGGATGGCATCACTGACTCAATGGACGTGAGTCTGAGTGAACTCCAGGAGTTGGTGATGGACAGGGACGCCTGGTGTGCTGTGATTCACAGGGTCGCAAAGAGTCGGACACAACTGAGCGACTTAACTGACTGACTGACATTATATTCAAAATACAATAATTAATCATTGAGAGTATCTGTAGTAAGAGAAACTCATTCACCATTTGGATATCCCACCAGCTGTTCAAGCACATTAGAATACATACAAACGGGCCCCATAAGGCTGAAGAATTTATATCTCTCACAAATTTCGAGGTGATGCTGCTCCTGTCTAAAGACTACACTTTAAGAATTACTAGGCAATGAATAGTTGATCTGCTCTGATAATTTGAGAAAACAAGCAGAAAGAGACAACAGTGGAATAGGTTAAACTCCCGTCAACTGGCATGGCAAAGATATAAGAACTTCCAAATTCAGTTATCATAGAAGGTGACTTGGGATATCTTGCTGGTACCTTACCCAGGAAGACTGCCTGGAGGCAAGAGGATTCCAGTAGCAGGGGGCTTTAGAGTGTATCACTAGAGGTGGACCCTCAGAGAGGCTGGAAGAGACAGAACTGGAACTTAGTTTCTCATATTAAGAAACTGCAATGGAGACGTTCCTAAAGGGCCCTTCAAAATAATCATACATGTGCCTCCATAAGAGAACTAGCATTTGGACACCTGCCAATGGACACCAGAGAAACTGCAACAATCAACACTGAGTGAGCTACAACTGGACCAGTTAAGTGAGACATTAAACTCTTTACACTTCCTTCCTTCTAACTCACTGGGAGAGCTAGAGATCCAGAAGAGGTAGAGAAATTTTTCGTTTTAATAAATTTATTTATTTTAATTGGAAAATTTTTTTCATGATGAAGCCTGAGCCACTGGCTTTGGACAAAGGGGACGGGAAGAACTTTAAACTGGATATACTATTGGAGTTTTAAACTGGAATTTTTTAAATATTCTAAAGTATACACAAAGTTATGGAACTGAGAATCTGCTCAAAAAGAGGGGTTTCACAGAACATGGTTAGGGAAGTGATTACAGGAAAACAAAGCCATATCATGCTTGTAGCTCCAAAGGTGGTTAAGGGAGCCAGATGCTAATTTATCATATCAGCATCTTCATTTTCCTGATTATGTGTCTATCTTTTACAGTCTCTTGATGATGCTTACTTTTCAATTTAGTTTAGGAAAGATTTTCCCTATCTATGAAAAAGACTAAATTAGTGTATGGTAAGATTTTGTTGGCCTTCATTTGCTCACTTCAAAAGAGAGAAAAAAAAATCCTCACGCTTTTATCTTCCTTAGAACATAATTTAAAATGAAATACCCTTCTTCTCTCTCAGTATCAGAACTTGAATTTCATCTTTACTTTTTCTATTACTATCTCTAAGCTACCCTATTATCATTTCATTTTCAACACTGGAAGAGATGATATTTACCCGATGTTGATCCTCCCAGGATTTTTACATCTACCTAACTAAACTACAGCATTCTTCAGTGCTTTAATATCCTCTTTGAGAACAGAAGGAAGAAATACTACTTGGAAGCCATTTATATTAAGCCAAATTTCAACTCACAAAAGAATCTGAAATGACTTGATAGTGTGGTCTTTTATAGACTTCACACCAGATGCTTTCCATTTTATAGACTCCCCCAAATTTCTTACTGTTGTTGTGTGCCTCTGTGTCCAATGATCATATATAATCAGCCGAACCATAAAACATCATAGATTTACATTTCTGGTTACTGACTTAGGTTTACAAACTTTGGTTTCTCTCATTCGGGAGAAAAAATTCTTCTTCAGCTGTCTTACTGAAACACAATCACTAGAGTAAACTCTATACGTAAGAAAATCGCAGGAATACATCAGGTCAGATATAAATAGTGAGAAGAAAACCAGAAGCTAACTTTTAATTTTTAAAAGCATATATCTAAATGCTAGAAGTGGTCAATTAACCAAGCTTATAATAGGTACAAAGTAAGTCTTATTTGAGGATGCTTATGTTAGCCAGGGTTAGCTTTAGCTTCAGGGACTAGATAACTCAAAATAACAGTGGCTTATCTAAGACAGAAATTTAACTTTCTCCTATATAAACAAAGTGCAGAGATTATAAGTTCAAGGCTGACATTATGTTCCCTATCCTCAAGAATCCATTCCCTCTCTGGCCTTCTCTCATCTTTAATACATACTTTCAGTACAGTTCAGTTCAAATAGCTACTTAACCACCAGCCAGTATCTACATTCCATCCAACAGGAAGGAGAATAAGACAGGAAGAAAGCACATCTCTCCCTATAAAGGTGTCCTAGGAACTGTACTAGACACTTCGGATTACACCCCACGGACCAGAATTTAGTTTTATGAATACACCCTAGCTATGAGTCTGGGTAGTCTTTATTCGAGGTGGCAAAAGGTCCAGTTAATAACTGCAGAGCACACTGCACAGGAAAAAAAAGGAAGTAAATACTGGGGAAGAGCTAGCAATTTCTGCCTCAGTGATGATCGCGTTTTGTTGTATCTGAACACCAGGACTTAGCTTGCCACCTCAGGCAAGTCAATTTACATTTTCTCAATCAAAAGTTTCCCAGTTTCTGGCATGAAGAATATCAACTAGAAAAATGTAAAGCATACAAACTTTAAAGTTAGAGTATGAATACATTCTAGGATCTAAAGTACAGCAGGTCATTATAGTTAATAATACTGTATTATATAAATGAAGGTTGCTAAGACAGTAAATCTTAAATGTGGTCATCACAAGAAAAAAATGGTAGTCACATGACCTATGGTGGTTATCATTTTGCAGTATATGTTTTTATACAACGTTATATGTCAATTATACC
Source organism: Budorcas taxicolor (assembly GCF_023091745.1). Lineage (NCBI taxonomy): Eukaryota > Metazoa > Chordata > Mammalia > Artiodactyla > Bovidae > Budorcas > Budorcas taxicolor. The sequence continues at coordinate 68,021,839 of NC_068926.1, forward strand.
TCAATAAAGCTGGGCAGGAGGAGAAAAAAGGCTGAAAATACAGGGCTATACTGAGAAAGCCAAGAGATTCTTAGAGGCGGCAGTAAATTTCCCAAAGATGTTAGACAGCATTTGAACGAGAGAAGGATATAAAACAATGCTGATCTGATCTGTTTTTTCCTTCCCCTTGAGATCTTTCCTCCGTGTTGCAGGTACAGGCATCAAAAAATTCCACTGTAAAGCATCAGTGATGTATAAAAAATGGCATACCAAGCAAAAGTAATAAATCTAAAGAAAGCATACAGAGCACCAAGAATGTGAAATGTGATTTGGCACTAAGACTCGCACAGAGCAGCACAGTGTGTGATTAATCCTCATGGCCACATTTACATCTCTAATTTGCTCATATAAATGCATTAAGCCAGATGGTTTTAGAGACTAGCACTCTGCATATACTCGTGGGTCAGCACCCACATCTTCTATACTTGATGGGTGCCCAGACTTTGACAGGACACACCCCTTACCCTTCAGCAGTTTCCTAACATAACCCCTTTATTCTTAATTTTCCCCACTTCCCATAATCAGCATTCTCACATCCAATATTCACTTATGCCAACATCTGCTGTAATGTTGCTAAGCAATATATTAGGAGGACATGAAGAGACAACTGTCACTTTCACTTAGAACACATCAGAAAGACAGTTTTGAAAATGGGGATTTTATTTTGTGAAAAATTAACACCCCCCTACCAAAAATAGGAATTACATATTTTACTAGCATAAATCCTATTCCATCTTTTAAAGAAAAATTCACACCAATAACTGATATTCTCAAATATCCAATAAAAATTCCCAAACCAAAGCTTTTATTTGTGAAATTTTAATACTGATTTTCAATTATTATAATAACTCTACACTTACTGATCTGTTGGCATCTTGCTCCAACCAGACACATCATGTGAGCCTATTCAGTAAGGCAGCTGTGGTAGCAATTTGATTCTAGGCAAATAATATACTGTTCAATATGGTCATTTTCTTCTATCTCAAGTGCCATCAATTAACGGACCATCAATTAGTCTTCAGTACAGAACTGTCATGTTAGGAACTATACATGACAAGCAGATATAAAATAAAGATACCCCTGAAGCATTCACAAGCTTAGGATTTGGGTCATAACCTAAAAAGAAAGTAATCTCAAAGAGCTCAGAAAAGACCTGTTTACTTTAGAGACATAGGGTACAAAGTAAGAATGCTACGAAAATACGATGGTGTGTTCAAAAGAAAGACATCTTTGAAGATGCGGGGATGACTAGGAGGACTACAGACACAATTCTCTGAGAAGAAGCTGAACCCCCTTACTAAACCTGCAGGTGCTCTAGAAACAGTGGGTGCGGCTGGGGTGGGGGCAGGTATCTTAAGGTTCACAACGCAACTAGGAGAGGCCCAGGGTGCAATCGCAACACCCACCGGATTAACCTATTTGAATCATGGCAAAAGCTATTTAAATCAGCAATATCAGGGAAATATAAATAGTGAAGTCGCTCAGTCGTGTCTGACCCTCAGCGACCCCATGGACTGCAGCCTTCCAGGCTCCTCCGTCCATGAGATTTTCCAGGCAAGAGTACTGGAGTGGGGTGCCATTGCCTTTGAGTAAAGACACAGAGCTATCAAAATCTCTGTCTATGGGTCCTATCTCCCCTCTAATTTTAGACGACCATTTCTTTCTTCCTCTACCTCTTTTACACATGTAAGAGTTTACTCCTTACGATGCTGTGTGAGGGGATCACACTTGCAGGATTGTCTCTCATTTGGTTTAAGAGCAAAGGGATAAAAATCATTATGAAACTATCATTTCTTATTAGAATTCATCCATTTTGGTACAATCAAAGCACTCCAATTACGATTTTCGAGAACATGCAATTATTCTGTCTCTAGTTATAACTAAATCAGCAACTTCAGTTTAGGTAGCCTACTTATCCTTCTTTCTGTGAGAACTGCACCCCATCAATAGGATAGGGAATCTGAAAGTGAAAGTGAAGTCGCTCAGTCATGTCCGACTCTTTACAACCCAGTGGATTATAGCCTACCAGGCTCCTCAGTCTATGGGATTTTCCAGGCAAGAGTACTGGAGTGGGTTGCCATTTCCTTCTCCAAGGGAGTCTGAAGCTGTGCTTATTAGGCATGAATCTGCCTCTTGGCCACAGGAAGCTGCACCAGGGTTGGAGATCTGACCAAGTTAGGGCTTCAAACTGCTTTGTAGGAATCTGGAATCAATATTCAATTCTATTATCTACTATCCTATTAATCTGAACTATTCTCTTGTGAATCCAAGACGTAAGACTGCCATTGTGGGTTAGATATGCTTGGTACTTGTATACCAAAACAGAGAAAGGTGGTCTTCAGAAAAAACATGAACAGCTGCAGAGAGAGAAGGAATGATTAGAGATTGGTACACTAAATAATAGCTCCCAAAGATATCCAGGGCCTAATCCATGAAATTCGTGAAAATAATGTTATACACCCAAACAGTACTTTGCAGATGTCATCAAGTTAAGGATCTTGAGCTGCAGAGAGTGTCCTGGTTTACCCAGGTAGGCCCTAAATATAACTGTAAGCGCTCCTAATAAGAGAGAGGCAGAGGGAGACTTTACCACAGGAGAAGGCCATGTGGCAACTGGAAAGAAAACACAAAGTCACGCTGCTTTGAAAAGATGGAGAAAGGCACGTGAATCAGAAAAACGAGAAATATAACTCTAGGAGATGGAAAAGGCAAGGAAACAGATTCTCCCTTAAGTCTCAAGAGGGAACACAGCCCTGACAACACCTTGATTGGAGCCCAGTGAAATTGTTTTCAGACTTCTGGGCCTCCACACTTTTAAAGAGAATAAATTTATTGTTTAAGCCACTAAGTGTGTGGTAATTTGTTACAGCCGCAACAAGAAATTAATTCAGAGACCATGTGGCCCTACAGAAAGAGGCTTTGAAAATGGCTGCCTGAGTTCTAACTGCTTTCTATTCCATTCCTTCACATGGCCTAGCTGGCACATCTTGCCATTAGGTTCCACAAGACACCAGTGTTTCACTACAATAAAACAACATTTTGCTTAGGCCAACCAGAGGCTGAGCTAAGATGTAAAGAGGGCCAGTTAAGTAAAAGTACAAGAAGCTATGCAGTGTAATTTGAAAAGAACCATAATGTATGGTCTCCAGATGAAAATGCCCCAAGGTGGAAAGCAATGCACCGAATCTCTACCCCGGTAGTCACCCTGCAGCTTTAAGTGTCATCTCTAAAAGCCCTTGCTTTAAAATGAAACTCTTTTACCTGAAAGTGGAATTCCCCAATATAATTGCATCAACTGAACACATCAATATGGATTTGCCAAAAAAATAATGTTAACAAAGTTTATATTTGGCCCTAAAGAAATAGGGCAAAGAAAAGGTACATTGGCAAGAAGGAACTTTTAAGAGGCTGGAAACTAAAACAGCATGTAAAAGGGCAAAATTTAGTAAGGTGGAGGTGTTACAATAAGAAATATATATTTGGCCTCTGTCTTCGGTCCCTGACACACAGTTCCTAAAACCCTTGGTATCTCTGCAGTGGTGAAAGCTTCTTTTGGGAGGTGAGAATTCTTAACAATGAACCTTCAGTGCCTCCCGAAGAGTGTCTTTTGCAAGCTAGACACTTCAGTGGAGGTTGGACTCCAGAGAGACCAAGGTGTGTCTAGAAGGTTGGAATATTCAGGCCCACCTTCTGACCTCCAGGGAGGGAAAGGGCACGGGAGGTTGAGTTAATCACCAAGGACTGATGATTTAATCAATCGTGCCTACATAATGAAACCACCATGAAATGACACGACCACCTAAATGACAAGGCTCTGAGAGCATCTGGGTTGATGAATACACGGAAGTACTGGAAGGGTGGCACACCCAGAGAGGACATGGAAGTTCTGTGCCACGCCCCCATATCCTGCCCGATGCACTTCTTCTACAAATTATTTCCCTGCATTGTGTGAGCAGTAAGAGCACATTATCAAACTTGAGGAAGGGTCATGTTGTTGTTGTTGAGTTGCTAAGTCGTGTCTCTTTGCGACCCCATGGACCATAGCCCACCAGGCTTCTCTGTCCAGGGGATTTCTCAGGCAAGAATACTAGAGTGGGTTGCCATTTCCTCCTCCAGGAAGGGTCATGGAACCCCTAATTTATAGTCAGTTGGTCACAAGTACAGGTGGCAAACCAGGACTCGCAAGTGGTGTCTGAGGTGAGGCAGTTTTCTGAAACTGAGCCCATTAACCTGTGCGATCTGCACTAACTCTACATATTAGTCCAGAAATTAAATCGACTGTAGGACCCTCATTTAGTGTCTGGACAATCAGAGAAGTGGTTTGCTGTGAGAAAAGCTTACACATTAGCAATGGAAAAGGTTTCGACAGGTAGAGAACAACATAAGAGAAGTGTTAGATGCAAACCTAGAGATGGATAAGCAGATTTTCCCCACATTTCAGCCTAAGGCTTACAGATCAACAGAGAAATCAAAGTGTTTCAAAAATCAAACCTATTTTAAAAGCTCAGTACAGAAATTACACTATCCCAACATGAATCACTAAATTTCAACAGGATGAGAGAAGTCCTTTTCCATTTTCAACGAGAAATAATCCTTTTATCTTTGAAAGCTTGGCAAGTTGTACTTCTGTGAATAATTATTAGTCTATCAGTCTGTTATTTACCTTTTTAATGGTAGGTGTGAATAGCTCTTTTTCCAAAAAAGTGTTATCTTTCCTTGTAGTACTTTTGTGGGATAGGTTCATTGTAGTGCGGAAATTCCTAGTACTCAATCTTCAATTCACATGAAAAGACAAGATGTCATTAGAAACTGTTTGATTAGTGATGCAGAAAAACAAAATCCTAACATAACAGAGAACTAATCCAGGTTGAAATGCTACAGCTAAAAATCATGGGAAATAAAGATACACTTACCTAGAAAGGATTCTCTAACAAAAGAAAAGATCTGGGGGAGGAAAAACATGCTTAACATAAGTTAGGAAGATATTGCATCATTTGGTGAAGAAAAAGCAGAATTCCTGAACAATAGGTAATTAAAGTGCTCATTTTATCTCTTGGAAACAACAGGGAGGCATGAAGGTCAGAACAGAGGAGCAATCACCCAAGCAGGATTATTCGTGAACTCTAAGTGCTTGTCACTAATTACAAATTATCTAGTAATACTGTGAAATGATCAAATAGGTTAATACGGGATTTGAATTAATCTTCCTGGGTTTAAGATTTTTCCTCTAATCCACTGAACCTTGGAATTAGTGAAGTGTGATTCCTGTGTTCTCAGAAAGAACACTGGGATCATTAACACAATATTCCAATCTCTTGCCAGGCCAATCTCAGATACATCTCTTTTACTGGAGTAAAAACTTAATGCTTTGTGTTCTGACCTTTATTAGGATCTACCTTTTAGAGAAAGATCCATTTGAGGTTAGAGAGCATCTTTGACTCTCTAGAGGGCAGTGACTATGCTCAAAGCATCTTTGAATCTTCAATGCTTAATAACTGATGTAAGGCTGACTGATAAATGAACAAGTTAATATCGAAAACCTTTCTTCAAAGATTCTGCTTTTCTTATTTAGCTAATTAAAGCTCCCCAAAACAACACCATACTGAAACCAACTAAGAAATATTTATATCATTCTTTTATTAATTGACATTAAACATAGTATCTACCATTCATGTTCCAATTCTCCACCCTGGATTATCTTCTTTCTGATGTCCCTATCACTTTATTTTTTTCCTAAGTACAACGACATTTCATAGGCTAAATGGCCGCTAGTCTCTTTACATAGAACGGCTTGTATAGTTTATTCTTTTACTAGTGGAGATTTTGAGCCTCAAGCAGTGAAGAAATAATTCTTACAGGGGATGGGAGGTAAAAAGCAGATAGAAAAACCCCCATTCTATGACTGATCTTGGGTGGTTTGTTTCACAGGTGTTTGCTTAGTGATAAATTATACATCTAATTTTGCATACTTTGTAGACAGTTACATTTTAACAAAAAGAAAATGTGTGTGTGCATCAACAGATATATAAAAAGAGAAACTGCAACCATGAAATAAGGACAGGTTAATAAAACACACATGCACTACAGAGAATCAAGAACTCCCGAAGTTAAATACATAATAAAAATGAAGGGTTCACTATGAGGATAGTAATATGATAAAACCTAGGAAAGTTTCTCCAGAAGTATAATGAAAAGCAAAAAAAATGTGAAAAAGAGAAAAGCTAAGAGCAAAAACTACCAGTCCAGGAGTGCCAATATCTGCATAACCTTCCAGCAAAGGAGAATAAAGAAAACAGGGGGAAGAAATCATCAAAGAAATGATTCAAGAAAAATTCCAAAGGATATTAACTTCAAGATTGAAAAAGCTCACCAAATATCCAATGCCATGGATGAAAATTTCACCCACATCAAGGCATCACATCAGAAATTTTAGAACATTTAGTATCTTATAAGCTTCAAGGGAAACGAAGATATTAAAGAGACATGAAGAAAGGATTTGGGATCAGAATGACTTTAGACTTGGGATCAGAATGACTTCAGACTTCTTGACAGAAACACCCTGTTTAAGCAAGTTTGGGTGAGTGTCTAATCTTTGTAGAAGCATGGAAAAAGAACCTCAGCTAAACATTACTAAGCTCACTGAGCTTGGGGAAAGCATAACTCAGAAAATAAAAAGAGAAAGTCATCCATAATTATTCTTATAAACATGAAAGATTTCTTTGCATTATGAAATAAAAATGAAAAGGTATATAGGCTGAAAGTATTAAAATCAATTCACTTAATAAATGTCACAAATATTCTTATTATAGACTGAATTCAGATTACTGAAGTCCTAATTCCCACCCAGTACTTCAGAATGTGACTATATCTGGAAACACAATCTTTAAAGAGGTAGTTAAGATAAAACGAGGTCACAGGGATGGGCCCTAATCCAGTATGACTAGTGTTCTTATAAGAGGAGATTATAACAGATAACAGACACCCACAAAGGAAAGTCCATGAAGATAGAATGAGAAAACAACCATTTACAAGCCACAGAGAGAGGTCTCAGAAAAAATCATCTTAATGTTGGATTTCTGACATCTTAATCCTACTGACATCTTAATATTGGATTTCTAACCTCCAGAACCTCAAGAAAATAAATGCCTGTTGTTTAAGCCACTCAGTCTATGATACTTCATATGGCAGCCCTAGCAAGCTAGTATTTCTAATACTCTGCTAAAATAATTGTTACTAAACATGGTAGATTAAACACAAGATTTGCATCTCCTCTCTTCTAAAATTCCACCTAAAAGACATTAAAAGGATTTTATAAATGGCATAAACTCACAATATAAACAAAAGATTAGAAGATGAGGCAAAAACAGCAAAGTTCTAAAGGCTAGAAAGCAGATGGGCAAGTGGTAACTGACTTAGCAGAACCAAAACTTAAGCCACCAAGAAAAGTCTATTTATATTGCAGAATTTCTATCAGGCTCAGGAAGTGGCAGCACTATGTACCTCTGGAAGCTGAGATGAAGATAGACTAGAAAGCTAAACATAGGTTAAAAGTCTGTTTAAGAAGCAGTTACATATCCAGATGACTGCTACTCTCTCTTCTGGCAGAAGCCTGGATAAAGGAAAACAGAGATCTCTGGTTGGGAGATAAAAGGCATAGTTGGAGGGTTCCATACTGAAAAAATGTGGCTGAACTATAAGCTTGTATGTTTGGCTCTCAGAACACTGTCAGGGAGCCAAACATAAATCCTCAGATAGAAAAATGGAAGAATTGGTGCTAGAGAATCTGACTGCACACAAGAAGGGGAAAAAAGACCCAAAGGCATTCTACCCAGCCAGATCACCATGTGATGAAATGCACAATCAGTCTCACCCATGCTTAGAGAACTTCCATTAAGTTTTATTGTACCTCAGTCTGAAATCTAAGGAAAAAAATAAGGATGGTAGACATTTTTGAGAAAAACATCTTATATAAAAAGCAGACACCAAATCACAGAAAAAAAGTTACTTGGGGAAATTAAAGAATATGTACAAAGATAAAATTTTCAAAAAGATCTGACAGATAAGAAAAAATATTGCTTCAATGAAGTAAGAACAGGATTTACTAAAAAAGAACATTCAGGAGAAAAAGGACATATACACACACTATAACATGAATTGAGCCTGAAAACATTATGTTAAGAGAAAGATACAAGAAATAAAAATTCACATATTGTATGATTCCACTTACATGGTATGTCCAAAACAGGCAAATCCACAGAAGCAAAAAGTAGATTAGTGATGTCAGGGGCTGGTGAGTAAGGGGAATAGAGAATGACTCATGAATAGGGGTTTCTTTTGGAATAATGAAAATGTTCTGAAATTAGAAAGTGACAATGGTTGTACAACCTAGTGAATAATGTCTCATTTTTTAAAAGGAATTTTTGATATTAAAATATGATAGAAGAAACAAAATACCCTCAATATAAGATCTGAAAGATAAGGTAGAAGAGATGCACCAGAAAGTAAAGCAAAATGAAACAACAATGAAATCAGGAGAAAAAGAAAAGGTAAGAAAATTAAATGGCAGCCTCATGAGGTTCAAAATCCTGGTAATAGAAATTCTAGGAAGACAGAATAAAGTAGAGAGATAAACTGTCAAACTACCTATCTGTAAGTTCTGTAAAAATTTACCTGAACATACAATCAAAACAGATCTACATTAAGGCATTTTGTTGTAAAACTGCAGAATGTTGGGGATAAAAAAGATCTTATAAGCTTCTAAAGAGAGGGAAAAAAGAAAACCCAGCTTTCATACAAAGAATCAGGAATGAGAATAGCACCAGACTTTTAAGCTGCAACAATTAAAACAAGACAACACAGGACCAATGCCTTAAGAATTTGGAGGGAAAATAATTTCTAAAGTAGAATTAAATTAATTGTTAGAGTAAAACATATCTCTTTTCTCCCTTTCTTATCAGCAAGGTACTAAGGAGCATGCTCTACCAGAATGAGAGAATAAACCAAAAGAAATGAAGATGTGAGATCCAGGAAAAAGAAGATTCAAAAAGGTATGAAGCAAATGTACTCTCCAAATGATGATAAAGTGAAATCCTTTGGTAACAGCTATACAGCAGAGATAAAGTAAGAAACGGAGGAGAGAGCAGAGAGAGAGGCTTAAATTGCAAAGTGAAATACTACTTTAGGGGGTTGGCTCTTTATGTGAAGAATCAGGCTTAATCAATCCATCAGTAAAAGTGTATTTTTATTTATATTCCAAGTGATAACATAAATACTATAATTGAGGAGATGCCAGTCAGACAATGAATGAATAAATTACGAATTAATGCTGCAAATGTACTTAAATAAATGTTTCCACACTTTTAAGTGCCCATTTAATGGAAATTTGGACCTACACACTGAAGTATGAATGGGGAATCACTAACCTAAGAACTATGGTGTACGGACAGGATGGGTTGCCAAGCCTGTGCACTTCTGTCAAATACAGTACCCCCTTCCAAGTAACAGGTAAGAACTAGCTTTTCCCTGTAACAGCTGGAACAAATTTTGCTTTGAATGAAATCAGTTATTTATTTGTCTCATTATAATCCACTCCTCTATACAAAAGCCAGAGGAGTTGTTTAATTTGTATGCTCATTTAAATATTTGATATACCAAGAGCTATACTGATGATTATATTTTAGTTATAAAGCAACTCAGGACCAGAACATTACCATTAATTTGCATCTACCTACAACTCCATCAACCTGCCCTAACCTCCCGCCTAAGGAAATATTCTTACTGTTGTATTTATCATCTTCTTGCCTTTTTTGACATAGTCTTATCACATTATGTCTGAACAACATATTATTTAGTTTTGCTTATTAACTTTATCAATGTTGCAAATAATAGTTCATTCATTTTCCCTAATATATAATATTGTAATGTGTGAATATGCACAATTTATCCTTTATCCTATCAATGGACACTTAGGTAGTTTCTGGTCCTTTTGTTATTATAAACAGTGTTATTCTCCAAATTTTAATGCACAGTTTCTAATACACTTGCACAGGAGTTTCTCTACATAGGAGTCGTTTCAATATATTGCCAAACTGTTTTCAAAATCAGTTATACCAGTTAACAGTTAACATTCCTACTAACAAGGTATAACAGTTCCTAGTGATAATCACTGCCTGCAAAACCGTGTTAAATGGCACTTCTATAAATCTAGTATGTGAACATAGTATCTCACTGCAGTCTTAATTTGCCCTTCTTTGATTGTAATGAGGTGGTACAATGTTGAAAAGCAGTTTGACAATTTCTTATAAAATTAAAATACACTAAACCATATGATTTAGCAACTTCACTTTTAAGTATTTGCTCAAGAAAAATGAAAACATATTTACAAAAAGACTTGTTTGTAAACAAATGTTCATAGCAACTTTATTCATAATAATCAGAAAGCTGGAAACAATCCAAATGTCTATCAACAGGTAAATAAATAAACTGTTGTATAGTCAAACCACGATAAAGCAATAAAAATAAATGAATTCACTAATGCCTGAAACAACACAGATGATTGCACAGTACAGACATTATGCTGAGTGAAAGGAGACAGATACAAAAGCGTACATTAGTATGGCTCCATTGATACGAAGTCCTGGAATAGTTACAACTAATCTATGATGATAAAATCAGATTAGGGGTCATCAGAATGGAAAAGAGCCTGACTGCAAAGAGGCAAGGGGACACTTATTGCAGTAATGGAAATGTTTGATACCCTGGACTTAACCAAGAAAAAAGAAACAGAACATAAATTGCTCAAGTCATTCTCCAGCTCCAAACCCAATATGGCTGGCTGTCCAGTCACTCTTAGGAAAACACCCAAAGTCCTTCCCATGATTCACAAGGCACTGAATGAATTAGCCTACACCCTCCAAGAAAAGGGAGAAGAGAATGGCAAACCACTTCAGTATTCTTGCCTTCAGAACCCCATGAACAGTATGAAAAGGCAAAAAGATAGGACACTGAAAGATGAACGTCCCAGGTCGGTAGGTGCACAATATGCTACTGGAGATCAGTGGAGAAATAACTACAAAAAGAATGAAGAGACAGAGCCAAAGCAAAAACAACACCCAATTGTGGATGTGACTGGTGATAGAAGTAAAGTCCGATGCTGTAAACAGCAATATTGCATAGGAACCTGGAATGTTAGGTCCACGAATCAAGGCAAATTGGAAGTGGTCTGACAGGAGACATCAAGAGTGGACATCGACACTTTAGGAATCAGTGAACTAAGATGGACTGGAATGAGTGAATTTAACTCACATGACCATTATATCTACTACTGTGGGCAAGAATCCCTTAGAAGGAATGGAGTAGCCATCATAGTCAACAAAAGAGTCCAAAATGCAGTACTTAGATGCAGTCTCAAAAATGACAGAATGATCTCTGTTCGTTTCCAAGGAAAACCATTCAATATCAGATTAATCCAAGTCTATGCTTCGACCAGTAATGCTGAAGAAGCTGAAATTGAATGGCTCTATGAAGACCTACAAGACCTTTTAGAATTAACACCCTAAAAAGATGTCCTTTTCTTTATAGGGGACTGGAATGCAAAAGTAGGAAGTCAAGAGATACCTGGTGTAACAGGCAAATTAGGCCTCGGAGTACAGGATGAAGCAGGGCAAAGGATAATAGAGTTTTGCCAAGAGAACGCACTGGTCATAGCAAACACCCTCTTCCAACAACACAAAAGAAGACTCTACACATGGACATTCAGTTCAGTTCAGTTCAGTCACTCAGTCGTGTCCGACTCTTTGCAACCCCATGAACTGCAGCACGCCAGGCCTCTCTGTCCATCACCAACTCCCGGAGTTCACTCAAACTCACGTCCATCGAGTCTGTGATGCCATCCAGCCATCTCATCCTCTGTCGTCCCCTTCTCCTCCTGCCCCCAGTCCCTCCCAGCATCAGAGTCTTTTCCAATGAGTCAACTCTTCGCATGAGGTGGCCAAAGTACTAGAGTTTCAGCTTTTGCATCATTCCTTCCAAAGAACACCCAGGACTGATCTCCTTTAGAATGGACTGGTTGGATCTCCTTGCAGTCCAAGGGACTCTCAAGAGTCTTCTCCAACACCACAGTTCAAAAGCAACAATTCTTTGGTGCTCAGCTTACTTCACAGTCCAACTCTCACATCTATACATGACCATTGGAAAAACCAGAGCCTTGACTAGACAGACCTTTGTTGGCAAAGCAATGTCTCTGCTTTTTAAGATGCTATCTAGGTTGGTCATAACTTTCCTTCCAAGGAGTAAGCATCTTTTAATTTCATGGCTGCAATCACCATCTGCAGTGATTTTGGAGCCCAAGAAAATAAAGTCTGACACTGTTTCCACATCTATTTCCCATGAACTGAGGGGACCAGATGCCATGATCTTAGTTTTCTGAATGTTGAGCTTTACGCCAACTTTTCACTCTCCTCTTTCACTTTCATCAAGAGGCTTTTTAGTTCCTCTTCACTTTATGCCATAAGGGTGGTATCATCTGCATATCCGAGGTTATTGATATTTCTCCCGGCAATCTTGATTCCAGCTTGTGCTTCTTCCAGCCCAGCATTTCTCATGATGTACTCTGCATATAAATTAAATAAGCAGGGTAACAATATACAGCCTTGACGTACTCCTTTTCCTATCTGGAACCAGTCTGTTGTTCCATGTCCAGTTCTAACTGTTGCTTCCTGACCTGCATATAGGTTTCTCAAGGGGCAGGTCAGGTGGTCTGGTATTCCCACCTCTTGAAGAATTTTCCACAGTTTATTGTGATCCACACAGTCAAAGGCTTTGGCATAGTCAATAAAGCAGAAATAGATGTTTTTCTGGAACTCTCTTGCTTGGACATTACCAGATGGTCAATACCGAAATCAGATTGATTATACTCTTTGCAGCCAAAGGTGGAAAAGCTCTATACAGTCAGCAAAAACAAGACTGGGAGCTGACTGCAGCTCAGATCATGAACTCCCTATTGCCAAATTCAGACTTAAATTGAAGAAACTAGGGAAAACCACTAGACCATTCAGGTATGACCTAAATCAAATCCCTTATGATTATACAGTGGAAGTGACAAATAGATACAAGGGATTAGATCTGATAGACAGAGTGCCTGAAGAACTATGGATGGAGATTCATGAAATTGTATAGGAGGCAGTGATCAAGACCATTCTCCAAAAAAGCTAGATTTAGAAAAGGCAGAGGAACCAGAGATTAAATTGCCAACATCCGCTGGATCATCAAAAAGCAAGAGTTCCAGAAAAACATCTATTTCTGCTTTATTGACTACGCCAAAGCCTTTGACTGTCTGGATCACAACAAACTGTGGAAAATTCTTCGAGAGATGGGAATACCAGACCACCTGACCTGCCTCTTGAGAAACCTGTATGCAGGTCAGGAAGCAACAGTTAGAAGTGGACATGGTACAACAGACTGGTTCCAAACAGGGAAAGGAGTACTTCAAGGCTGTATATTGTCACCCTGCTTATTTAACTTATATACAGAGTACATCATGAGAAACACTGGGCTGGATGAAGCACAAGCTGGAATCAAGATTGCCGGGAGAAATATCAATAACCTCAGATATGCTGATGATACCATCCTTATGGCAGAAAGTGAAGAACTAAAAAGCCTCTTGATGAAAGTGAAAGACGACAGTGAAAAAAGTTGGCTTAAATCTCACCATTCAGAAAATGAAGATCATAGCATCCGGTCCCATCACTTCATGGCAAATAGATGTGGAAACAGTGGAAACAGTAACAGACTTTATTCTGGGGGGCTCCAAAATCACTGCAGGTGGTGAATGCAGCCATGAAATTAAAAGATACTTGTTTCTTGGAAGAAAAGCTATGACCAACCTAGACAGCATATTAAAAAGCAGACACATTATTTTGCCAACAAAGGTCCATCTAGTCAAGGCTATGGTTTTTCCAGTAGTCATGTATGGATGTGAGAGTTGGACTATAAAGAAAGCTGAGCACCAAAGAATTGTTGCTTTTGAACTGTGGTGTTGGAGAAGACGCTTGAGAGTCCCTTGGGCTGCAAGAAGATCCAACCAGTCCATCCTAAAGGAAATCAGTCCTGAATATTCATTGGAAGGACTGATGTTGAAGCTGAAACTCCAATACTTTGGCCACCTGATGCAATGAACTGACTCACTGGAAAAGACCCTGATGCGCGGAAAGACTGAAGGCAGGAGGAAAAGGGGACAACAGAGAATGAGATGGTTGAATAGCATCACTGACTCAATGGACATGAGTTTGAGTGAACTCCAGGAGTTGGTGATAGACAGGGGAGCCTGGCATGCTGCAGTCCATGGGGTATAAAGAGTCGGACACGACTAAGCAACTGAACTGAACTGATCAACCCTCCAAACCTTGTCTATCATTCAGTCCCTCACTACTACATTCCAGTCACTTTAGTCTTCTCAATATTGATTAGAAATTCCCAAATCTATTTTAAAAAATAAAATACAAGGTAAAAAAGTGCAGGAGGAAGAATCTAGTACAGTAACTAATCATAATGTATGAATTTTATTTGTATTCTAACTCAAACAAAATTCAAGAGGAAGTCATTTATAGCATTTGTGTTAGATTGGTTGCATCAATAAATTCAATGAATGACTTTCCTGAATTCTCTCCATTTTGTCCTGAATCTTTGTAGTCCCCTCCCACTCGGTCTTGCTTTGACCAAGGGGATGGTAGCAAAGGTGAGGCAAGCAGAAGCTTGAAAAGCACTCATGCATCTCACCTGCTCTCTTGCACAATTCGATTTTGCTCTTGCTTTTCTGTTTTCACCATGAAAACATGCCCAAGATTGCTTACTGGAAGAAAAAACACATGGAGCAGGATCTAGTCGGTCCATTCAGCCCTAAATATGTGAACAAGCCCAACCAAAATCAACAAAAATCACCTACATTATCCATAGCTAACTACAGATACATGACTGAGTCCCTCCAAGCCCAGCTTAGAGCAGCAGAACCACTCAGCTGATCCACAGACTCTACACTTGCTCTTTGTCTTTGAACTTCCAAGGTTTTGTGGTTGTTTGGTATACTGCACAATTGCGACAAAAGAAAACTGATAAAGCATTTTCAGACAACTGTAAGTTCAACACTAACTTACATTAAGGAATTTATTGTTAATTTTTTTCTAGTCATTCTGGCCATATTGTTTAAAAGAGTTTTAGATACACATTGAAATATTCTTCAGTAATATGATGTCTGGAAGATAATATGAGTGTGGGGTAGGGTAGGAAGGCCTATCCTGCTCAATTCTGATTTTCTAGCCTCTACAGCACATCTGGCTCATTGTAGGTACTCAAATAATAAACAAACAAACCAAACCACAGCTGACTGAACCAAGCTGCAAATGCAGAAGTCAAGGCAATGAAGACAGACTAAGTACAAGGGAGAAGACACACTTCTCAGGTATCCTCACAGAACCACAACCAAGAGGGCTATTCAGTGCAGAGTACCCCTCTAGCTGACCCAATCAAACTGTCTTGAAAATGTACAAACGGTACACAGAATGAGGAGAACCACTTATTTTAGGTTGTTAACTACTACCAGGCTGGTCTCTCCAGAACAACCCTCGATTTTCCACTGTTAGCATCAGGGTGAGAATCCCATTAGGGTGACATTCAGTACTATGCACATGTATCTTCACAATAAATTCTCATTCAAAAGGTAATAAGTATTTCTTTTCTTTGGGACCATAAAACCTATCTAATCACAAGACAATGACAAATCTGACCTTAATATGATCTTACACTAGCCACTGCAGTTGCACCTAAGAGAATTTTCATTCTAGTGAACTGCTCTGATTTACCCATATAGAAAAGAAAGAAAGTGAAGTCGCTCAGTCGTGTCCGACTCTTTGCGACCCCGTGGACTGTAACCTACCAGGCTCCTCCGTCCATGGGATTTTCCAGGCAAGAATACTGGAGTGGGTTGCCATTTCCTTCTCCAGGGGATCTTCCTGACCCAGGGACTGAACCCGGGTCTCCCGCCTTGCAGGCAAACGCTTTAACCTCTGAGCCACCAGGGAAGCAGGAAACCTCTAATGACTTAAGTATTAGAGGTGATGAATCATATTTAATTAACAAACATTTTCAAAGGACAACAGATAACAGATGATAATCAGAACCTCAAAGCTTAAAATGAGAACTGTGTAAATTCTCACTGATACTAACCTCAAAATAACTATCTTTGGTCTCCCTCCCCATTTTCCCCTACCCCTGTTATCCAATACCCCAGTCTCTTCATCTTTGCCATTCTGCCACCCATTCTCAGTTTCTCTCTTCCATTCCCTTTCTTTCTTCCTCCACACTCATTTCAATTCCTTGTCTTATCCCCACTTTCTTCCCCTCCAAGCTTCCACTGAAATGAACTCATTCACATTTTTTTTAATATTTATTAAATAATACACAAGAAATGAAAAGTAAAACTATAAAAATATATTGCTTTTACCTATCAAATTGAGGCTCTCCTTCCTGAGGGAGAGAAAAAGGAAAGCAGTAAGCTCACATTACAGAAGATGTGGCAAAGCCAAATGGGGGTTATCAATATGCAGATTTTACAAGTCTCCAGATGTGAACTGTCAGTCACAATGATTACCACAGTAATCTCACAAAGGCTATATATGAGAAACAAGAGTGCTGCTACAAGCATTCATTCTAAAAGCATTTGTTTAATGGGTTGGGAAAATTTTTGCAAACATATCCAACAATTTTCTTTCTCTTGTTTTTCAGATACTTGTTTCTCTTATAACTAAGCTATACATAGATCCTAAGGTTTTATGCCAACAATCTTGCCATAAAACTAAAGTTTTACACTTGTGACCTCACCATCAACTTTCTGGCAGTAATATCAGGTCACGGACTCTACAGAAGAAAGAAATATACACTCAGTAGAAATCTTGATATGTTCAGAAAATTAATTAGTATTTGGCATGCTGTTTAAAAAGTCTTTCATTCTGGTTCTGTCAAATGCAGTCTGGCACATTTCTCTAACAATCTGATGACTAGTAAACCAATGTTTTATTTAGGTCCTTTCTACAGTTCTTCAGGGTTTCATTTGCATACATACAGAAGAGCCAAGTCAAAACTGAGGTTCTAGAGGAGGAAAAGGCATTTTATACATATTCTTTTAATGCTTCTTTATGATTTTAAGACTATTTCCTATCACATGAGACAACAGTAAAGGAAGCAAACCAAAAACAAGAAAATGCAGTCAAGTGTTCACAGCCTCAAAAAGAGAGAAGTTACCTTGCAAATTTTCTTATCGTGTTTTTCAAAATCAATCATTTAAAAGAACAATCACCTCTGACTACATGTCAGATTCTATTTTTTAAAAGGGCTACCAAAGGAAGGAAAGCTACCACCTTCCCTGGTAGCTCAGACAGTAAAGCGTCTGCCTACAATGTGGAAGACCCAGGTTCATTCCCTGGGTTGGGAAGATCCCCTGGAGAAGGAAATGGCAACCCACTCCAATACTCTTGCCTGGAAATCCCATGGACTGAGGAGCCTGGTAGCCTACAGTCCATGGGGTCGCAAAGGGTCGGACACGACTGAGCAACTTCACTTCACCAAAGAGACAGCTTGATCATCCTCATTCTATAAATGGATAAATGATTATTATTAAGGTTAAATGGTTTCTCCAAGGTCGCACAGCAAGCAAATAGCAGAGAAGGGATGAATGTTCGGGTTTGATTCTAAAATCCTACACCTTTAGCTACTATGCTGCTGCTACTGCTGCTAAGTCGCGTCAGTCGTGTACGACTCTGTGCAACCCCATAGACAGCAGCCCACCAGGCTCCTCCGTCCCTGGGATTCTCCAGGCAAGAATACTGGAGTGGGTTGCCATTTCTTTCTCCAGTGCATGAAAGTGAAAAGTGAAAGTGAAGTCGCTCAGTCGTGTCCGACTCTTCGTGACCCCATGGACTGCAGCCTACCAGGCTCCTCCGTTCATGGGATTTTCCAGGCAAGAGTGCTGGAGTGGGGTGCCATTGCCTTCTCCAGCTACTATGCTACTCTTACTTTATTCTCTGTTATAAATACATTCCATTACATCTATAAAATATACTCAACATAAAATCTAGCTATATCAAGACAGGTACTTTTACAAGAATGAAATGTTTCTCTTTAACTTTTATTTCTGTCACTTATCTAACAGGTGACATGCTGCAGAAATTTTGGTTGTTCATTATTAACTTCCAAAGAGAAGCAGTTATAATCTGCATTTGAGAATAACCTTAGGCTTATTGCTTAGTTTCCCATTTTGATAGATGCCTGTAATACAGAAACCATTGCTAATAATTAAACACATGGGAATATAAAACAAAAAAGGGAAGGTGAATAAAGGCAAAAAAACACTTTAGGATTATAGAACATACATAAAAGGCTGTATTTTAGTATGGAAAACACCAAGTCTGGATACTTTGTTATAATTTACAATAATCCAAATTTATTTAGATTCTGATTAGCAAAACACAGACATGTGCATGTGACAATCACTGTGGAGCCCAGCAAAGCTAAAGAATGAAACCAGGTGAAAAGATGAGAATAGGAAATTTGTTGTTTAGAAGAAGGGCAAGATTTTCTAACTGCTGGGGTAGAATGACTGAATTCAACTGTTGAGACATAATTTGGAATAATTTTTTGGTGCTGTTTTCCTTCATTTCCCTAGGAAAAAAGATTATGTCACTCAGCAATGATACTTCCACTCAATTAAAGGATGGGTTTGGGCTATACCTCCAAGCTGGAAAGATTTCAGCTGTAATATAGGAGCCACAATAAGGATAAAGTAAGGAAGAGTAGGTAAAATGAGCTCTATCACACAGGCAGGCAGGCAGTCTCACGGGAAGGAAAGAGCCAAAGAATTACTATTTCTGAACTTGACAAGTGAACGTCACAGTCACAGAGACTCTATATGCACCAGCAATCTTATTCTGCTCTGTCTGTTATACTACAAATCAGGTTTGAGGAACTATTTCTAGGTGTGCTCCATGTCAATCAAGGATATTTCTTCTCCCACACAAACCAAAAACTTCTGTAGATTTTTAGTCTAATCGCTGCTTGTTCCCCCTCTCCCATTTTGCTCAGATCACAAAGCTAGTAATTGGCAGTGTTATTCACAGTACCCACAGCAGGCACTCAAAACAAACTGACCACTTTCATCATTCAGCAAACAGGCATTTTTTTTAAAAAGCATTTTAAAAATAATTTCAAATATCTCATTTTAAAATACATTTTTTAAAATATTGAGGTGAAATTCACATAACATAAAATTAACCATTTAAAGTGAACAATTCAGTGGCCTTTAGTACATTCACAATGGTGTGCAACCACTGCTCCAAAACATTTCTATCACTCCAAAGTGAAACTCCAATCTCATTAACCAGTTTCCCCCCACTTCCCTTCTTCCTTCAACCCCTAGAAACCTTTAGTCTGTATTCTGTCTCCATGGATTTATCTATTCTGGACATTTCACATAAGAGGAATCATCCAATATGTGACATTTTGCATCTAGCTTTTTTCACTTAGCATATGCTTTTAAGGTTCATCCATGTTGTATACATATCAGATTTAAATTTTTTATGACTGAATATTTCATTGTAGGTATATACCACAATTTGTTTATCCATTCACTCATTGATAAGACATTTTCACCTATTAGCTAATATGAATAGTGCTGCTATGAACATGTGCGTACCTGTGTTTGAGTGCTTGTTTTACATTCCTTTGGGCTATATACCTAGCAATGAAATTGCAAGATCATATCGTAATTCTATGCAGCTTTCCTGGTGGCTCAGATGATAAGACTCTACCTGCAACATAGGAGACCTGGGTTTGATCCCTGGGTAGAGAAAATCCCCTGGAGATGGGAATGGCTACCCACTCCAGTATTCTTACCTAGAAAAATCCATGGACAGAGGAGCCTGGTGGGCTACAGTCCATGGGGTCACAAAAAGTCTCTAACACTTTCACTTCACTTTTCTTTTACGGTAATTCTATGTTTAACTTTCTTAAAAACTACCGAGCCGTTTACCACAGCCAAGCAAGCGATTCTGAGCACCAACCATGTACCAGATAAAGTCCCTGATCTCATGAAGTTTACATTCCAGTGAGAAAAAAATAAACAAGTTAATCACTAATATTGTTATATTGGGCCTATTTGTAAAAATATACACATGTAAGTGTCATGTCAGATGGTGGTAAGTAGTATGAAAAAGTTATGCAGAGTAGGGTACAGAGTTATGGGAGAGTACTATTTTATATAGGGCAGTCAGAAAAACCCTCTCTGATATGTAACCAACATGAAATGAAATCATTAAATATTTTTAGAATACATCAATAGTCAGCGAAATATTATTTTTATGAAACATTATTTCTTATATTACATTTCTCCAAAGTACTTTCATCTTTTTGGCTTGAATAATGTTCCCTTTGTGATTTTTTCCTGAACGTTAATTCAGGCTAGTAACTTTATATAAAGATCCTTGCTATTTATTCTGTACAACACAAAACGAATCCACCTAGTGAATTTTGTTGATCATCAGTAATGACCTGTGGCAACAAATCTACATTTCTGATACCATTACAGTTAGAGGTAATCATTAGTTGTGGAATGTAAGGACTCTGTAGTTATTTCAAACCATTAATTTCCTGTAAGACTCTAACCAGAAATTATGAATAACTCATATAAAGTATTAAATCCCAAATGTGGGACAAATACACTGGGCATGAAGGATCTTAGTTCCCGTATGAGGTATCAAACCCACGCCCCCTGCAGCGGAAGTGCAAAGTCTTAACCATTTGACCACCAGTGAAGTCCCTAGACTCCATCCTTGCCTCTTGTCCTCTACTGCTACTTCTTAGTTCAAGTCATTGCCATCACTTTCTTAAACTATGCAACAAGAATCACCTCCTACCTGTTCTCCTCTCCTGATCCCCTATAAACCACACATTAGCCACAGTGATATTTCCAAGTCACTGATCAGATAATGGCACTTGCAGGCTTCAAACTCAATGTATTCTCACTGCACTTCAATAAAATCTTGCCATGTCCTACTACAAAACCTCATGACCTGGTCTCTTACCACGCTCCCTGACATCACTTCTCATTACAACTCTTCACTCTCTTGCTCCAGCACACTGCTCCTCTGGACCTCAAGTATAACAAGTTCATTTCTGTCTCAGGGTCTTTGTGTTTGTGGTTTTCCCCTACCAGGAAACCTTGTCCCCAAATCTTCATATAACTCATTATTAAGGTCTCAGTTTAAATATTACCTCCACAGGTTACATTTGAGACCAAATCACTAACACTCATATAATTTATTTCTTTAGAGCACTATCACTATCTCTGTCTCCAGAGAGCTTCTATAGCACCTTGTATTATTGTAGGTGCTCAGAAAATGATTAAAATTAATGAAGGAAACTTTATTCTAAAGTGTCCAAAATATACTTAATTATATATACCTATATTAATATTTATTGAGCATTTAGTATGTCCCAGGTCTTACTCTAAATGCTTTATGGATTATTTAATTTGATAAGCCTAACAACTCCATGAGATAAAAAATATTATTCACATTTTACAGAGATGTAGGATCTAAACATAAAGAGCTTAAGTAACTTGCCCAATGTAACACAACTACTAATTAAGTAGCAGAGCTGAAATCTGAACTTAGACATTTCTCCCCAAGACAAGCATTAGTATCAGCTAATTGAGGATTCAGAAAAAGCCTGCCATTTTATCTGTTTGAACTCATAACTTTTCAGAAAATTTGAAGTTCTTCTAAATTTAAGTAAGCCAAAAGTTTATTTAGGTCATAGCTGTGACACAATCATTATTTCATATTAGAACAAGGTAACCTTCCAGAATAGTTTTCTCTGCTCTGAGGTCCAAAGCAATGCCAAAAGGATTTTTGAGCAATGAAAAAACTGTAAGGCATAAACTTAATCCATAATCACTGGAGGGAGAAATTGGGTTTATAGCTTAGGTGGCTCAGAGGTAAAGAATCTACCTGCCAAGCAAGAGATGCGGGTTTGATCCCTGAGTTGGGAATATTCCCTGGAGAAGGAAATGGCAACTGACTCCAGTATTCTTGCCTGGAAAATCCAACGGACAGAGGAGCCTGGCCGACTACAGTCCATGGGGTCAGAGAGTCGGAAATGACTTAACAACTAAACATTAACAGTTAAGTTTATGATTCAATATAAAATTCAACAGCATACTGAAGAAGTATAAAAATTCTTAAATATTTGGCTAATATACAAAAAGTAATATGAAATATACTACTTCACAATAGGATTTGTGAATAGTTAATATGAGGTTCCAAATAGGAAAAGGAGTACATCAAGGCTGTATATTGTCACCCTGCTTATTTAACTTACATCAGAGTACATCATGAGACACACTGGGATGGAAGAAGCACAAGCTGGAATCAAGATTGCTGGGAGAAATATCAATAACCTCAGATATGCAGATGACACCACCCTTATGGCAGAAAGTGAAGAAGAACTAAGGAGCCTCTTGATGAAAGTGAAAGAGGAGAGCGAAAAAGTTGGCTTAAAGCTCAGCATTCAGAAAACGAAGATCATGGCATCTGGTCCCATCACTTCATGGGAAATAGATGGGGAAACAGTGGAAACAGTGTCAGACTTAATTTTTTGGGGCTCCAAAATCACTGCAGATGGTGACTGCAGCCATGAAATTAAAAGACACTTACTACTTGGAAGAAAAGTTATGACCAACCTAGACAGCATATTGAAAAGCACAGACATTACTTTGCCAACAAAAGTCTGTCTAGTCAAGGCTATGGTTTTTCCAGTGGTCATGTATGGATGTGAGAGTTGGACTGTGAAGAAAGCTGAATGCCAAAGAATTGATGCTTTTGAACTGTGGTGTTGGAGAAGACTCCTGAGAATCCCTTGGAGTGCACAGAGATCCAACCAGTCCATTCTGAAGGAGATCAGCCCTGGGTGTTCTTTGGAGGGAATGATGCTGAAGTTGAAGCTCCAGTACTTTGGCCACCGCATGCAAAGAGTTGACTCATTGGAAAAGACTCTGATGCTGGGAGGGATTGGGGGCAGGAGAAGGGGACGACAGAGGAGGAGATGGCTGGATAGCATCACTGACTCGATGGACGTGAGTTTTAGTGAACTCCGGGAGTTGGTGATGGACAGGGAGGCCTGGCGTGCTGCGATTCATGGGGTCACAAAGAGTCGGACACAACTGAGTGACTGAACTGAACTGAATATGAGGTTATGTTTTTTCATAATATATAATTCAACTCTGTGAAGACTGATAAGCAATATCCTTTTGGCCTTGCTCTTCAAAACCTCTGCTATATTCATGACCCATTATCCTCAAAGTCTCATCAAAAGTGTGATGATTCCATAACTTCAGAATATCAAACTTCTTATAAAAACAAGCAAACCCTGTAGTTCACCATTTTTAATATTTGGAACTCCTCTGATTCTAGCCAGGAAGGCTAAGGGGTAGACAACCTCAACAGTGTTCCTGATACACAGGCCCTACATCTCACTCTACAGTTATTCTCTTCCCCTGCTCCCTAGGTCCTCTACCAAAGATCTCTGCCATGGACGTTAAACTCTTGATAGACTGGGGCCGAAAAGGAAAACTCTCCATAACCCCAAGCCCAAAAGAGCCTCAAATGACAAAATTATATAGATCTGTATTGAAATAATTCAATGAAAGTATATAGTAAGAGGAGTAAGTAAGCAAAAGGTAAAGAGAAAACAACAGCAGACAGACCTCACAACTATTCTCTGAAATCTGAAGACTCTTCTGGGTTATCTTAGAATCCTCCAACATGATTTATGTGTCTGATCTGTCTCCTCAGCTTGACACTAAGTACACTGAATAGCACAGCATCTATAAATCTCCCTAATAAAAATATCCGTAAACTGCTCCCCCTAGAATGCTCCTCAAAGTCCAGTTTATTTTTACTGTCCTGTCAGTTTTCTGTCATGATATTATGACAGGGCTATTTCATTTTAAAGGTTACCATTCCTTCAACTGCCAGATATCAGCTATCACAGGAGCAAATAAAGGAACAGTATTTCTGTAATCTACATAGAGTCAACATTTTTTAAAAGGTAGTGAGTGAGTGAAATGATCCAACAATTTGAAAACCCAGTCTGATGAGAAAATAAGAAAAGACTACCAAGTCTGAGGAAAAATAGAATCCTTCCATTGGTAAACTAGTACCATATCAGGACTGAATGAAGCCATTTCATTACATTTTTAGTTATATGGAAGTCAATATCATACATATATTAAAGAATAATCTGAAAACCAGAATAATTTATAACAGTGAAAACCAGAATAATTTATAACAGTGACTTTAACACTGCCTTTATTTAATTTTCATATTAAAATATAAACTGCTGTCTGAACACGACGTATCTGCTTAATTCCTAATTAACTTCACTTCCATCCTTTCTTTCCCATAGCTTTTCTCATTTGGTCAGCTTTAAAAATACTGATGTCAATTCCCCAAGTCTCACCAGCATGATTAAAAAAAATTTATACAATATTGGTATGGGAGATGATTGATAATCTTATTTTTTTCAAACTGATTTCTTGCTGGGTCTGTGGGGTGGGAACAATGTTAAAAGTTATTTAAAAGCTGCTTTTCTGAAATCCTACCTTTTCAGATGAATATCAAAAAAGAAAATGAGCATTTAGTCATTCTACCTTTAAAATGAGAAGCCCATACTGTGAAAATAGAGGAAAATATATTCAAAGAGACTGAGTAACACACTGCTCAAGCCATTTCCTGAAAAGAAATTACATTTGTGATTGTTAAATTATAGAAAGCAACTTTCTGTTCTTCAAAAACCACTAAAATATGACTCCAAAATTGTAAGTATTATTTTTTAAATATAAAGATGCTAAGAGCAAAATCACATTATTAATAAATTTAAGTAATGAGCTGTTATACTAGAAGACAACTGCGGTAAGATATACACAAAATACTAACTCATCTTGCCGAAAAAGAAAGACAAAGAGTAATAAAGACAAGTATAAAAGAAAATTGATTAAATCACCTTGAAAAGAGGGGCTGATGCTTTTGAAATTCTTTACTATGGAATTTTCTTCCTATGGAATATTGTACAAATGTCTTTGTCTTGTCTAACGTGCACTAAAATTACAAATACACACACCAAGGAAAATTGCTTTTACTTATCAGGTTTAAAGAAACAAGGAAGCCTTGGAAAAATAGATATTTCCAGGAAAGAAAAGTAAAGCAGGAAAGTGAAGGTATAATAAAAGGACTATAATCAGAGATATGGGAGGAAGACAAACTGCATTAATTAATTTTCTTTAAGAAATGAGACTAGCTGCACACTGAGATGAATTGTCTCATTTGCCAAGTGTCCCAAGTGGCAAAGTCAAACAAATAACTCTGTAATTCTTCATTAGTATTTCATCAAGTTTAACCATTTGCAGACTGCCAAAGGTGGGGGTTGGGGAAATCCTTCAAATCTTATGAGAATCACAACTAATCAACTTTTTACATGGATTTTTCAATATCTTCCTTTGTTGAAATAACCAAGTACCAAATGGAAATGGATTAAAAACAAAGCAAAAGCAAATAAGATAAATACCAGGAAGGGTCTGCTCTTCATGGGAGGCCAGGGTGGACCGAGCCTTTCAAATCCTTCAGAACTGGGTTTAAATTCTAACTTTTTCACTTCCTAGTTAAATGACTGTCTCATTTACTTAATCTCCCGAGTCTCAATTTTCAAAAATGTACTAAATGAAGGATATATCAGCACTGCAGGAATGTTGTGAAATTAAAGATGACTGTGATTTAAATATCACAAAGCATCTAGCACTTTCCTTAATAAACGTTAATTTCTCTATTAAAGTATACAAGTCAGGTAAATATTTAAACATTGAGATATATTGTTAAATGATCAAGTTTTTAAGTACTGTGTGATGTTCTGAAGACAAACGACTCTCACTCTAACATTTAGTTGAGAAATTTAATCTTCAATTTTTATGTATTTTCATACAGAGATAAAACTCATGGAAAGATTTGCTATAAAAGAGTCAGACACAACTGAGTGACTTCACTTCACTTCCTTAGACATAAGCTTCCCCCCTACCTCAGCCCCACTACAATAAAGTTTTAAACCTAAGCCTAGCTTTGACTAACACAGGGACATTTTTTTTCCAAAATGAAAATAGCTTTATCATTTTTATCATTAAAAAATAACTGTCCTGATTATTTAAAACTAGATATTATAAAAATACCATAAAGAATAAATTTTTGAAATCTTAACACCTAGAAATAAGTGATTAAGATTCTGACCATTAAATAAACACATACACACATCCCCATCCTAGACCTCTTTCTCTGTATAAATATACGTATGTTGTGACTGTTGTTTAGTCGCTAACTCATGTCCGACTCTTTTGCAACGTCATGGACTGTAGCCCATCAGGCTTCTCATCCATGGGATTTCCCAGGCAGGAATACTGGAGTGGGTTGCCATTTCCATCTCCAGGGGATTGTCCCTACCAAGGGATTGAACCCCGTCTCCTGTACGGGCAGGCAGACTCTCTATCACTGAGCCACTAGGGAAGCCCATAAACGTACATATAAGTTTGAATAACTCCTGGATGTCTGTTTTTCTTTGCTTTTCACCACACCACACCACTTGCGGGCTTCCCTGGTGGCTCAGACGGTAAAGAATCTGCCTGCAACGTGGGAGACCTGGCTTCGATCCCTGGGTTGGGAAGTTCCCCTGGAGGAGGGCATGGCAACCCACTCTGATATTCTTGCCTGGAGAATCCCATGGACAGAGAGGAGCCTGGCGGGCTACAGTCCATGGAGTCGCAAAGAGTCAGACACAACTGAGCAACTAACCACAGCACACAGCACACCACTTGCAGGGTCTTACCTCCCCAACCAGGGAACAAACTGGGGCCCCTGCAATGGAAGCAGAAAGTCTTAACCACTGGACTGCCAGGGAATTCCCTGGATTTCTTATTAATAGTACAAAATCATAAGAATAACACCAAAAATATAAAAAAATTTCCACAATCCCAACACCTTAAATCATGTTTTTGTCACATCCATTTCTAAGGCTTGCCCATACAAATAAGTAACTGACATAATCATAAAAGAAAATTTTATATTATCTCTATATCCATTGTAAGCATGTTCTATGTTGCTCCATGAAAAAAATTAATACAATAAATGAGATACTTTGTCATAAGAACTAATATCAAAATATCCTTCCTGATCATGATTTATAAAACCAATTCCTCATTCTCAGAAATGACTAGCTTTAACAAGCATACCTACTTTCATTTTTAAGGTTTTTATACTTTGTTGCTATGGAGATTAAACATAATGGGATGTGAAAACTCTTGGTAAACCTGGATTATATTAATGGAACATATTACTATTATCAATGGAATATAGTATGTTATGAATGAACATTACCAAGTATATGTGCTGCTTCTCAATATTCTTAAGAATGACTTTTCTAGGTCTTTTTGGTTCCACAGCAAATAAGACTCTTTCTCTATCCTACAATTATATCAGTATATATTATGAAAAAATAATTTTATTATGAAAAACAAATTTTCATGTACTTCTGGGTTTGCAAGCGAGTAATGGAAAACTCTAAGAGAGAGAAAGGAAGGCGTTGAAATAGAATAGGGAGCACAGAGGAACTAAACCTGGATGAACAGAATGAGAATTTCCCACCTCAAAATTCAGCCTAGACTTTTTTTTTTTAAGATTCTCTTGTTTTGGACCATTTTAAATGTCTTTATTACTTGTCACGACATCGCTTCTGATTTATGTTTTGGTTTATTGGCCATTATGTTTTGATTTATGTTTTGGTTTATTATCCCACAAAGCATGTGGGATATTAGCTCCTAGACCAGGGATCAAACCTGCATCCTCTGCATGGGAAAGTCTTAACCACTGGACAACCAGGAAGTCCCCAGCCCAGACTCTTGAATTATGCTAAACTGGTCCCAGGTCCATAGAACTGTTGGCATCAGACAGAATTCTATAAATGCTAACTTTCCCTGAAATAAATAATCCCCAATTTAGGCCCTCAGGATTCTCACAGATTAAGTTCAAATATGCACTAAAGAGTTAGTTTTTAAAAATCACTGAACCATTCAGGGAACTAAGCCACCATGAATGAGAGTAAAAACAACATGCAAATTTAAACTTCCAAGTTTTTTTTTTTCCTAAAAGAAAGCTATAATTTATCAATACATTAAAAGACATTGATGCTTCCACAAGGTCAGAATTTAAATGTTTTATTTCTGTGCCCTATGATGCAAACTACTGTACAAGTATCCTCACTGCAGATGCCAGCAGGGTTATGCCCAAAATCCTTCAACCTTTGCTTCAGCAGTATGTGAACTGAAAAATTCCAGATGTCCAAGCTGGGTTTAGAAATGGTAGAAGACCAGAGATCAAATTGCCACCATCCGTTGGATCATAAGGAAAGCAAGGGAATTCCAGAAAAACATCTGCTTCATCGACTATAGCAAAGCCTTTGACTCTGTGGATCACAACAAACTGTGTAAAATTCAAGAGATAGGTACACCAAACTACCTTTCCTGTCTCAGGAGAAACCTGTATTCGGGTCAAGAAGCAACTGTTAGAACTGGACGCAGAACAATGGACCAGTTCAAAACTGGGAAAGGAGTATGTCAAAGCTGTATATTGTCACCCTGCTAATTTAACTTCAATGCAGAGTACTTCATGTGAAATCTCAGGCTGGATGAATCACAAGCTGGAATCAAGATTGCCAGGAGAAACAGCAACAACCTCAGATATGCAGATGATACCACTCTAGTGGCAGAAAGCCAAGAGGAACTAAAGAACCTCTTGATGAGGGTGAAAGAGGAGAGTGAAAAAGCTGCCTTGAAACTCAACATTCAAAAAACTAAGATCATGGCATCCAGTCCCATCACTTCATGGCAAACAGATGGGGGAAAAGTGGAAACAGTGACAGATTTTATTTTCTTGAGCTCCAAAATCACTGCAGATGGTGATTGCAGCCATGAAATTAAAACAGGCTTGCTCCTTGGAAGAAAAGCTATGACAGTATATTAAAAAGCAGAGACACCACTTTGCCAACAAAGGTCCTTACAGTCAAAGCTATGGCTTTTCCAGTAGTCATGTATGGATATGAGAGTTGGACCATAAAGAAGGCTGGGCACCAAAGAATTGACGCTTCTGAACTGTGGTGCCGGAGAAGACTCTTGAGAGTCCCTTGGACAGCAAGGGGATCAAACCAGTCAATCCTAAGGGAAATCAACCCTGAATATCCACTTAAGGACTGATACTGAAGCCATCTGATGTGAAGAGCCAACTCACTGAAAAAGACCCTGAAGCTGAAAGATGAAGGACAGGAGGGAAAAAGGGTGACAGAGATGGTTGGATGCCATCACTGACTTAATAGACATGAGTGTGAACAAACTCCAGAAGAGAGTGAAGGACAGGGAAGCCTGGCATGCTGCAGTCCATGAGTTCACAAAGAATCAGACAAGACTTAGTGACTGAACAACAACAATGATACAACCATAATTAGCAAAGATGTGAAGAATATATTTCTCCAAAATCTCACCCTGAAATTTCATCCTTCATAAACTGAAGCTTGATTTTAAAACAGTCATTAAATTTTTTTTTAAGTCATCTTTTTTTGTTCTTAACTGTTTAAGCAGGGATCAAGGGAAACAATAATGCCTTGGTTTTCTGGTTATTGTTGTTTTGTTTTTAGTAACTAAGTCTGTATTATGGTGTGGTTAGTAAAGAAATGCTAAATTACAGCACAGCAACACAATCTCCAATCACTGAGGCTTTAAGTAAGCAGGGTTTTTTTCCTGCTCTCCCTGCATGTCCACTGCTCTGCTCTTTACAGTCCTCACACAGAAATACAAGCTGCAAGAGCTTCTACTGTGTGGAACAAGACAGATCACAAGACAGAAGTGAACATGGCATATGGCAAATTGTGAGCTGATCTTGTGACATTTACTTGGTCAGAGCAAGTTGTATGATTGTATCTAAGTTCAAGGGGTAGGGAAGTAAGTACCAGCCTACCATGTGCCTAGAATGAGAAGAACCAGGATTACTAATGACTAGCACTAAGCAACACCACATACAGTTATTTTAACTCTTCAAATGGCATCTACATTAGCAACATAAATTAAAAAATGCTGAGCTGGATGCAATTGAAAGTTTATGTAATAAATTCCACTGCTCACTTTTAATGGAGAACCACAAGATGGCCTCAGAGAAATGTGGGTTTGACAACAGCTTCAGGCATTCATTGTTTCAAGACACTAGACTCCCTTATAAATTGAGTAAACCGAGCAGTTATCCAGGGCTCTACTCCTCCAACTAATTTAACTCTCTAACTTAATGTTTCTCTAATCAGAGGAGAAAATTGTTGACATACCACAACAGACAGAAGTCAAATAAAAATCACCATTATATGCTGTGTACTTGAAAGAAATATCTCTGATATCACTAGCAATGCCTTTTTACCTAAAATATAGGTCAATCATACAATAGTTTAACCTGCTTTTAGTCAAGAAGATTTGTTTCTTTTTTTAAGACATGGGCAATAAAGCTATCAAACTATAAACTTAAGAATAATCTATAAATTCTCAGCCTTGTCATTTCATTTCTTCCTGTCCCCCTTGCTTCTATCTCTTTATCTCTCTTTTTCTCCTTATTGAAGGTAAGTGATAAAAGATATTTTTAACAGTTTCCCTTAAAATGAGCATTACTTTGATTTAAGAAACTATCCTACTCTGTAGGTACTTTGAAGAGGGTAAAGTGAGGACAGTCAAACTGTTGCTCATAAGAAATTAATGGGTGGCTTCTAGTTAAAGATAATAGATTATATATAAGTAGTTAGCACAAAAAAATGACTAAAACTAAAAGGAAAGAGCTTATCATAAATCTGCAAGGAGGAAAAACAACAACAACAACAACAAAAAACCCAACCTAGAACAGAAAGAAAAAAAGAGCAACAAAATTTTGGAAGCTGTGAAGTCAACGAACTAGTTCTAACAGACTAAGCGGATCTAAGACAGTGAAGCCAACAGTACTGAAATAACCTATTTATAACTATGACTCTCTCCAGACTTGGGAAGCAATAACACCAAGTGCTTCTCGAAAAAAAAAATTGGTAAAAATTGATCTAAAAATAGAAGGACTGGTAAAAATATATATATATATATATCTGTTTAAGAATATAGACTGTGGTCCCTAAATATCACATCTCCAAAAAGAACAGAATTCCCTAGAAAATGGCTGATTCCATCTCTTAGGCAGAAAAGATTAAAAAAAAAAAAAAAAAGACTGTGCTCAAAACATTTTGTCATTCCAAAAGGTGAGATAGCTTTCAAAGATCACTGGAGTCATGTCAAAACACACAGAAGTCAACTTGAAGAGGCTTCAAGGACCAGAGACTGGATACTGACAAGGATAATAATGACAACACACTGACACCCATCAAGTCCATTTAGTCCAAGGGTTCATTATGATGCTTTAGAAAAAAATTCACTGATCTCCTTTGGAAGACATGAAGAAATCAATTTATAAGTGTGAAAATAGGAAAATAAGAGAAAGAAACATTCATCTTGCCTTTCTATAGGAACCACATTACAGGTAATCAAACAGCTATTTAAGTGGAAGACTGCTTTATAGAAGTTTTCTAGCTAATAAATACAGATGGAATGATATTATTCAGAGTATCTTCATTTTGCAACCCCAAATTAATTTAAGGATCTAGGCAATGATCATCAGTGGCTGCTAACAACACAAAAAGAGAAACAAGGTATTAATACCTCATGACAGAAGTATGCAACACTTGTGAGGTAATCTCCCCACCCTCCAAAACTGCAGTAGTGAGTCTGACAAAGCATCTAAATCCAACTTTCAGTTTCTGGAAACAGAAGAGAACCGTAACACGTAAAAACACCACAAGGATGCAATCAGCAAAGTCCAGACTGAAAAACTGCATGACAACTGACTCTGTTTCTTCAACAAGTATCTTCAAAGAGAAAGGAAAACAAGAAAGCAAGAGAGAGACTGAGGGCAAGAGCATATATAAGATAAAAAAAAAGAGAGGGAGAGAGAGGGAAGGGGAGGGGAAGAGAGAGGGAGGTTAAGAGACTTAAGAGCAATACATGGATATTAATTTAGATCTTGAGTCAAACAAACACACTGTGGGGGGGATACAGGAGACATTATTGAAACAATGAGGGAAATGTGAAAATTAAACTATCTGTGAAGAGAAATGACTGTTATATTTAGGTATGATGATGGTATTGTGATTATGCTCCTTGTTTTTTAAAAATGTCTTTTTCCTTTAGAGATACATTTAGAAATATTTATGAATTAAATAATTATGTGCAGAGCTGCTTCAAAATAACATAAAAATGGACACAAGTTAGTAACTACACATGCAAACTGTCATTTCTCTTCTTGTACATGCTTGAGATTTTCATAATGAAAAGTTTAAAAAGCAATTAGATAATCCCCACCCAGATACTTTATTTTCAAACTATGTCCAGTAGAAGATGGCACAGATTTACCTTCTGGAGGGTATTCCTTGGTGTTTCAGATGGTAAAGAATCTGCTTGCAATGCGGGAGACCCAGGTTTGATCCCTGGGTTGGGAATATCCCCTGGATAAGGAAATGGCAAACCACTCCAATATTCCTATCTGGAGAACGTCATGGACAGAGGAGCCTGGTGGGCTACAGTCCATGGGATAGTAAAGAATCAAACACTACTGAGCAACTAACACTTTCACTTCATCCTCTGGAGAGGTTAAAACACTGGGTCTCTGATGTAAAGGACATCAGGAACACTTAAGTGTAGGATACTGCATGAAATGAGAATTACTTGCAAGTTTACATGATGAATGTTGAGATTCTTCTCTAACCTCCTTCTCCTACTAGACTTCAACAGCACTGGCAATCAGAAAAATATCCCTTTGGGCCAGAAATTGAAACAGTCTTCATTACAGAATCTCACATGCCCAAGAAAAGAGACCTAAAGAGACTGTCATCAGGAGTTCCTCCCAAGGAAACAGCCCAGCCACTCACCCTGTGGAGATGACTTGGAAGAAACAAAGCGAAGAATAAAATTTCAAAACTACCCTTTGAGAGATGAAGAAATATTGCATTTATGAAACAAGAATAGAATGCCAAAAAAAGACTAAAGTTATTAAAAATAAGATAGAAGAGAAAAAACTAAACAGAAGGATTTGATGATAAAATTTAAGAAATACTGGAGAAAACAAATTAAGGAACAAGAGAGATGGAAAATGACAGAGAAAAATATCAGAAGATTAGCTAATGAGATTTGATATCCAAATAAAAGTAGTTCAAGAAAATGAGAACAGAGAAAACCGTAAAAATGAAGTCATTAACAAAATCACGCAAGGAAATTTCCCCAAATTAAAGTAAATACATCAGTTCAATTCAGTTCAGTCGCTCAGTTGTGTCCAACTCTTTGCGACCCCATGGACTGCAGCACGCCAGGCTTCCCTGTCCATCGCCAACTCCCAGAGCTTACTCAAACTCGTGTCCATCGAGTCAGCGACGACATTCAACCATCTCCTCCTCTGTTGTCCCCTTCTCCTCCTGCCTTCAATCTTCCCCAGCATCAGGGTCTTTCCCAATGCGTCAGTTCTTTGCATCAGGTGGCCAAAGTATTGAGTTTCAGCTTCAGCATCAGTCCTTCCAATGAATATTCAGGACCGATTTCCTTTAGGATGGACTGGTTGGATCTTCTTGCAGTCCAAGGGACTCTCAAGAGTCTTCTCCACATCACAGTTCAAAGCATCAATTTTTCGGCACTCAGCTTTTCTTTATAGTCCAACTCTCACATAGGCTTTTAGATTAGGAGTTATCCATCAAGTGCCCTGCATTGTTGATGAAAAAAAATCCTCCCTAGACAACAATGAGGAGAGATGGTTGAATGG
The DNA here is from genome assembly GCF_023091745.1 of Budorcas taxicolor. NCBI lineage: Eukaryota > Metazoa > Chordata > Mammalia > Artiodactyla > Bovidae > Budorcas > Budorcas taxicolor. The sequence goes on from NC_068926.1 coordinate 68,055,924, forward strand.
CATCACTGACACGGTGGACATGAGTTTGAGTAAGCTCTGGGAGTTGGTGATGGACAGGGAAGCCTGGCGTGCTGCAGTCCATGGGGTCACCTTAAAGAGTTGGACACAACTGAGCGACTGAACTGAATTGAACTGATGTATTTACTTTAATTTGGGGAAATTTCCTTGAGTGATTTTGTTAATGATTTCATTTTTATGGTTTTCTCTGTTCTCATTTTCTTGAACTACTTTTATTTGGATATCAAATCTCATTAGCTAATCTTCTGATATTTTTCTCTGTCATTTTCCATCTCTCTTGTTCCTGAACCTTCCTGACTAAGAAAGTTTCCATATAAACAAGCAAGTTTTTAAATTTCAACAAAAAGAAAAGAGGACAATGGCTAAAAATCAATTTCTTCAACATTTAGAGGGTAAAATAATTTGCAACCTAGAATACTACAACCAAACTATTCCTCTCCTGTGACAGTAAAGACATTTTCAGCAATGCATGCCACTCAAGCATGTTTCACTTCTCACAAAACAGCTCATGCATGTGTGCCTCCAAAATAATGACAGGAAGATGACATGGGATCCAAAAAATAATGAATCAAATATAAGAGGCTAGAAGTGTTCTTTGGCTGATTACAAATGACTATCAAAATAAAATAGCTGTAGAGCAACTAGATCAAACTGGAGCAGATCAAAAGGCTCTAGAGAGACTTCTTCAAACATATGAAACTGTTAGAATGTCTCATGTGTCTAAACAAATTAACATGGTTCACACAACCAAGGAGATTGGAGGGGGATTTAATTCATAATATATACTTATTATCTCCAATTTTCTCTTCCCATCATTTCTTAAGCCCATACCAAACAGGTGTTTCACCACCATCACGCCACTGAAATCTGCTCCTGTCAAGGTAATTAGTAAGCTCCATGTTGCTGAATTCAATAGCCAATCTTAAATCCTTATATTAACTTGGTTTATTAGCAAATCAGGCCAAAGAAAAAATCAAAAGGGAAATAAAAAAAATATCTTGAAACAAAAGAAAATGGAAACACAACATACCAAACCTATGGGATGCTGCAAAGCAGTCTAGGAGGGAAATTAAAGCAAAATATATCTACATTAAGAAAAAAAAGGTATCAAATAAACAACCTAGCTTTACACCTCAAGGAACTAGAAAAAGAACAAAGTAAGCCCAAAGTTAGCAGAAAGAAGGGGAAACACATACACAAACACACATCTGTACATGTGTATATATGTACATACATAGAGAATACAGCCGAAAGACAACATGGATGAACTGTGAGGGCATCATGCTAAGTGAAATAAGCCAGACAAACAGAAATACTACAGGGTATCACTTACATATATGTGGAATGGGGGAGGGGGAGTGAAACTCAAAGTAACAGTAAAAAGGTGGTTGGCAGGGCTCGGTGAAATAGGTAGAAGTTAGTAAAAGGATACAAACTTTCAACTATAAGATAAATGAGGTCTGAAGAGCTAAGGTAAAATATACTGACTATAGTCAAAACTGTACTATATAATCAAAATTTGCTAAAAGAGTAGAATTGGAGTGTTTTCACCAAAAATAGATAAATATGTGAGGTGATGGATATATTAATTAACTAAGTGGGAAGAGTTCTTTCACAGTGTACACATATGTCAAATCATCACATGTACACTTTAAATATCCTACAATTTTTTTCAATTTTATCTTGATGAAGCTGAGAAAGTAATAACATACCTTTATTCTAATACCTTTCGAAATACAATACAAATAGTATGTATTGAATAAATACTTGTTCAATTGATGTGTTAATGTGTAAACCCTTTGGAGAGCCTATAAAAAAAGCGAGAGAAGTCTCCAAGAAGGAACCCTCACCACCTAAACCTAAGACTACCATGAGCTGTCTGCCATCCGTAGCAAGTGCTTAATATCATCTATTTGCATGTTCTGCTGTTAGAATTTCACTGTCAGTGTGTTTAAGACATTTAATTATGTCCATATGGCCTTATCAAACTTCCTCACAAAGTAGGAAGAATTCAAAACTGATGTCAGATACATGTAATGAAGTTAAAGTAGGTCAGCTGTGTCCGACTCTTTGCGACCCCATGGACGTTATAGTCCATGGGATCCTCCAGGCCAGAATGCTGGAGTGGGTAGCCGTTCCCTTCTCCAGGGGATCTTCCCGACCCAGGGATCAAACCCGGGTCTCCCGCATTGGAGGCGGACGCTTTAAGCTCTGAGCCACCAGGGAAGCAAAAGTGTTGGTAATATCCCATTTCTTCACTATGAGTGGTGGTTTTTAAGAGTATGTTCATCACTTGATTCACACATGATTTATACTTTTCTGTATGTATATTATATGGAAATAAAATGGAGCTTTTTCAAAGTTAATGTGGGTCAGAACGAGGGCAGTGGCAGTGAGAATGGACAGGAGAAGATGGAATTTTTTTAATTGCAAAAGATACAACGGATGTAATAAGGGATACAAAATAAACGTAAGAGCAGGACATTACTTCAAATCACAAATAGCTTATATTTCACATTCCCATGTAGAAAGAAGTTTCACATTTTGAATCTCAGAATGTCTGTACTAGAGATCTGATAAAAGTCAGTTTGAAATATATATTTATTCCTATTCTACTTAACAAGATCTCCTCTAAGAACAACTTTTATATATGTGTGAAGAAATCCTATTGATCCAGATTTTTAAAAACTGAATTAGAATCTTACTGAGCAGTTCTTCATTTCAAAACTTCATATTTTCACAATAATGCAAACAGAGGGGCCAGGAGTCTTTCTGTTATGCTGCTGCTGCTGCTGCTAAGTCACTTCAGTCGTGTCCAACTCTGTGTGACCCCGCAGACGGCAGCCCACCAGGCTCTCCCGTCCCTGGGATTCTCCAGGCAAGAACACTGGAGTGGGTTGCCATTTCCTTCTCCAATGCATGAAAGTGAAAAGTGAAAAGGAAGTCGCTCAGTTGCGTCTGACTCTTCACGACCCCATGGACTGCAGCCTACCAGGCTCCTCTGTCCATGGGATTTTCCAGGCAAGAGTACTGGAGTGGGGTGCCATCGCCTTCTCCATCTGTTATGCTACTCTTTTGTTTTTTTATACAATTTATGCAATGTTGGAAAATATATTTTTTAAAAATCATCACATACCTATTCACTTTTTTATAACCAGTCTTCTTTAGAGGCAATGAATTTTTTAACTGCCACTAAGTTCTGGGTTTCACAGGGTATTCTGATGCTTTAAGTTAAAGAGTTGATTGGTTCTAAAAGCTTTCTCTAGTATCTATAAAAGCATTATGTTTTTACACCAAATCTTTAAAGATTTACATAGTTAAAACAGTATTCTCATACACATTTCCCAAGTGGAACAGAACAGCATTATGATTTTTGGTGATGGACTATAACTAAAGCCTTAAAAATTATATGGTAACAACCAGTTAAGAGATAATTGCTGTTTCTACCCTGAAGCAGCAATATCTGTCTATTATAGCCTAACCTCCGTTATCCCTGAGTCTGAGGAGAGTTGCAGCTTGGAAAATATTCATCTACTGATATCAATATCACTTAGTGACTGGCAACACATTAAGAACCATGCAAACCCCCTTCTAAATTATAAAGGAAAATGTGAAAGTAGCACCCAAAAGTCCTTCTAAAAAGCTTTCCACAAGATTCTGACAATTAGGCTGTCAACATAGAAATCTTGCATAATGAAGATCTTCCCAATTTTTATAAAAGTCAGAGGAAGGAATTGATCCTTCAAAACAAGGATAAAAAGCAAGCATATCCTAGCTTGGGCTATATATTTTGTTAATAAAAATTGACCATATAATACCACAATACCCATAAAAGTCCAGGGCTGGCTCTGGGCAGCATTTTAATTTTTGCATTTTCTAATTTAGATTGGACATTTGTATTCTTTCAGAGGAGCCTGGCGTGCTGCAGTCCATGGGGTCACAAAGAATCAGACTCGACTTAGCAACTGAACAACAAATTCTTTCATATAGCATCAAACATCGCCTCGTATAAGGTAGTAGGAACTAAATTTGTTGAGTTTTTCTGTGAAAAAACGTAAGATTTGAGCCCTGACCCCTAACTACATCACCAGACATCTTTTTCACTCATTTTTTGTGCTTCAAACACACCTATAATTTCAGATTCTTCCCCCGTTCCTCCTACCTCCTCCCCTTTCTTCAGAACTCAGATGAAGTATGTTTCCAGGGAATTCCAGATGAGGTCGGGTCTTCCTGTTTGATCTCATTTTGCATTGTACTCTTTCACACCAATAATCACAATTGTAATTAAATAATTATCCCATGATTGATTAGTTTAATATCTGGCTCTCCCTGGGGATATAAGTGCCATGAGTTTTCACAACTTTATCCCAGTGCCTTTAATAAGTAGACTCAAAATAACTGATTATTGATAAATAAATGAGTTTGAACCCTAGCTATAAACCTACTAGGTAAATTTGAAAATATCACTTAATACCATTAAGCTTCAGCTTTTATATCTATGAAACGATGATAATGAAAAGGTTACCTTATTGAGTTGTTAGGATTTATGGTGAACTCTAAACTTTAAAATATTGTATAAAAATCTTATTATTCTCAGCAAGGATAATCCACACTATAGTTAATATTGTCTTTAGCTATATCTTAATAATCTTAGCTAAGGTCTTCAAAAAATCTTACACATTATCAAGATGCTAATAAATAATGGAACTATCTGACAAAAATTAATAAGTGATCATTAGTGCCAGTCAGTAGCAGCCTGTGACAGATTCCAAGCACTGATCTAACGATTGCCAGTTTCATAATGATTGTCCACCTCACATGAAAGCTGGCAGACCCACTGTAATTCATGCCTCAGAGAGAAGCATATCCTATGGAGTCAGCCTCAGACGAACAAATACACCAGTTAAAGCATGGATCAATAGTGAAAAGATGAGCTTTTCCAATTCACTCACAACTATGCTGGAGTCAACAGACTCATGTAAATCAATAATTTGTTATATTTACTACATTTACAGACTTGATCTTTAATATAAACCTGGCAATAAAACAACACACATTTCTTTTCCTGTGTTCTACAGTGATCTGAGCATGAATATGGTGAAGGAAAAAAACTATTTTCCCTCTCATCTGAGTAATAACTACAAACCAAATTGTCCATTAACCTCTTTCAGCTATCTCTGGTAACTGTCCTCATGAAAAGACTTTAAAATGTATGTAAACAACAACTAAAAGCTAGATACACAAAGGGCAATTACAAAGCATAAGTAATTTTACATCCTAGGTTATATACTTTTCCTAGGTATTCCTACAGTATCCTATACATGTGTATGTATTAATATATATGTATACATTCAAATATTCACCACACATACACACACACGTGCTATATATACATGTACGTATACATATATGAAATCTCAACCCTTGCTCTACTGTTATAATTATGTAGTATTTATCTGTATCCTCTCCTAGAAAATTACCTCTTTAAAGGCAGGGTCAATGTTTTTTAAATCTGTATTATCCTGTAGTAAAGTGTTTCAACATAACAAACATTCAGTGAATGTTTGCTAAATGGATATTATCCTTTCTATCATAATATTTTTCTGACACCTGATTCACAGTGAGCTTCTGAGGCTGTCCATTCCCAGCTCTGAAGGAAAACATGCTTTTAATAAAAAAACACTTTCCTGATAATAACGTCTTATTGTTTTCTTCAAGAAAATCCAGTGCGAGGGGGGAAGGATGATACAAAGGTGAAATAAAATTGTCTATGAGCTGATAATTTATGAATTTTTAATATTGATTCATTATATAATTTGCTCTACCTTTGTATGTTTGAAAATTTCCTTTATGAAATTTAACTAAAAAACAGTAATTTTTCCATATGAATTTTACATACCATGCTTCTTTGAATATCTTCACTTGATTAATACTCATACTTAAGACAATACAGTAAGTAGCGGTTATTAACCAGTCCACACTTTGAATTTCTGTAGCAGTCAGCAAGATATTCGTTCTTGCTTTTTCTCTACAACAGTCATGCTGATACAGAATGAAAACAGCCAAAGTGAGAGTTAATGTGTCAACTGATAGCTTCAACTACCTTCTTATTTAATCCTACCCACTGCTTCTCCAGTTCAAATTTTAGGAGCTGAGAGACAGCCAGATAAGCCAAGACAAGCTATCTAAAAAAGAAAAAATAATTTTAATGGAAAGGTCTAATGACTTTTTCCAAAAGGTAGCATTTCCTTTTAAAGATAAAAACTCAATTTTCATTACAAAAAAAGGGGGTGTGTGTGAAAGATTTATACAATCTGAAAAGAAACCAGAGTCTCAATTCTCATTAAAAATGAGATTTCTAAAAACATTTTAATGACATGAGAAAATCTTATGCTATATAAAGTAAAAATTGCCAAGGAAATGTTCATTTCAAACGGCTTCCAAACATTACAAAAATAAAAATACATATCCATATCTAAACACACAGATAAGTTCATGCATTTATTCATGTGTACATACACAGAAAAAAAACTAGAATGAAATATGTGAAATATTAACAGAATTTTTATATATGATAACATATACTTTATTATTTATATTTACTATATGTTCTAATGCAGTACTTGGATGCAATCTCAAAAATGACAGAATGATCTCTGTTCGTTTCCAGGGCAAACCATTCAATATCACAGTAATCCAAGTCTACACACCATAACCAGTAATGCTGAAGAAGCTGAACTATTCTATGAAGACCTACAAGATCTAGAAGTAACACCCAAAAAAGATGTCCTCTTCATTATAGAGGACTAGAATGCAAAAGTAGGAAGTCAAGAGATACCTGGAGTAGCAGGCAGATTTGGCCTCAGAGTACAGAATGAAGCAGGGCAAAGGCTAATACAGTTTTGCCAAGAGAATGTACTAGTCATAGCAAACACCTTCTTCCAACAACACAAGAGACAACTCTACACATGGACATCACCAGATCGTCAACACCAAAATCAGACTGATTACATTCTCTGCAGCCAAAGATGAAGACGGTCTATACAATCAGCAAAAAGACTGGGAGCTGACTGTGGCTCAGATCATGAAATACTCATTGCCAAATTCAGACTTACTAGGGAAAACCACTAGACCATTCAGGTATGAAATCAAATCCCTTATGATTATACAGTGGAAGTAACAAATAGATTCAAGGGATTAGATATGATAGACAGAGTGCCTGAAGAACTATGGACAAGGTTAGTGACACTGTACAGGAGGCAGTGATCAAGCCCATCCCCAAGAAAAAGAAATGCAAAAAGGCAAAATGGTTGCCTGAGGAGGCCTTACAAATAGCTGAGAAAAGAAGAGAAGCAAGAGGCAAAGGAGAAAAGGAAAGATATACCCATCTGAATGCAGAGTTCCAAAGAATAGCAAGGAGAGATAAGAAAGCCTTCCTCAGTGATCAATGCAAAGAAATAGAGAAAAACAATAGAATGGGAAAGAGATCTCTTCAAGAAAATTAGAGATACCTAGGAAACATTTCATGCAAAGATGGGCTCGATAAAGGACAGAAATGGTATGGACCTAACAGAAGCAGAAGATATTAAGAAGAGGTGGCAAGAATACACAGAAGAACTGTACAAAAAAGATATTCACGACCAAGATAATCACAATGGTGTGATCACTCACCTAGAGCCAGACATCCTGGAATGTGAAGTCAAGTGGGCCTTAGAAAGCATCACTACGAACAAAGCTAGTGGAGGTCATGGAATTCCAGTTGAGCTATTTCAAATCCTGGAAGATGATGCTGTGAAAGTGCTGCACTCAATATGCCAGCAAATTTGGAAAACTCAGCAGTGGCCACGGGACTGGAAAAGGTCAGTTTTCATTCCAATCCCAAAGAAAGGCAATGCCAAAGAATGCTCAAACTACCACACAATTGCACTCATCTCACATGTTAGTAATGTTCAAAATTCTTCAAGCCAGGTTTCAGCAATACATGAACCGTGAACTTCCTGATGTTCAAGCTGGTTTTAGAAAAGGCAGAGGACCAGAGATCAAATTGCCAACATCTGCTGGATCATGGAAAAAGCAAGAGAGTTCCAGAAAAACATCTATTTCTGCTTGATTGACTATGCCAAAGCCTTTGACTGTGTGGATCACAATAAACTGTGGAAAATTCTGAAAGAGATGGGAATACCAGACCACTTGACTTGCCTCTTGAGAAACCTCTATGGGTCAGGAAGCAACAGTTAGAAGTGGACATGGAACAACAGACTGGTTCCAAATAGGAAAAGGAGTACATCAAGGCTGTATATTGTCATCCTGCTTATTTAACTTATATGCAGAGTACATCATGAGAAATGCTCCTTGGAAGAAAAGTTATGACCAACCTAGACAGCATATTAAAAAGCAGAGGCATTACTTTGCCAACAAAGATAAAGTTCACTGAACATTCATCATCTCATATAGATACAATATTAAAGAAACAGGAAAAAAAATCTTTCTTCCTTAAAATGAGAACTGAGGATTTACTCTCAACAACTTTCATATATAACATATAGCAGTGTTAATTATATTTATCATGTTGTGTATTAGTTCCCTAGTACTTATTTATCTTACCACTGGAAGTTTGCAACTTCTAACTGTCTTCATCTTATTCCCCCTCCTCCCACCCTTCTTTTTATGTACTCCTGAAATTATATTATCTGTTTATGAAGTGGTCTCTGTACACAATACAAAGCAGTTTAAGATTTTAAGATGGCATATATTCAAGGTTAAGAAAAACAACACTGGATTTTTACTAAGGACATTGTGACTTGGAACAAAATTTTATGAATAAAATAACTGGGTACATAAAATTTTTTTATCTCCATGAATTCTTCTATTCTTATAGGTTGTAAATTCCTAATAGAAATCAATTGCATTACTCACTTGACATATCCATTACTGACATAGCCATATACTATTAGAGCATAATGTCTTAAATAACAGTAATGAGAATAATTAAAACACAACAACTATATCCTTTCTGATATATAAAGAAGTGGAACAATGACTACCAGTACGAATCTCCCCGATAACCCTGTTCTACTGGAAAAAAAGAGAACAATCTGGCAAGTTAGCTAAATCAATTAATCATTTCCATCTGCTACAAACCATACACACTAAAATACTCTCCCAGCTTTACTTAATGGAGAAAATGGAACTTTCATTTGGCGTTCATATCATATCAATAGAAAGAACATGCTGAATAAGGCCTTCCGAATGGACTACTTTGAGAGCTAACAAAAGGCCGGAAGCTAGGGAATTAAGAAGAGAAAACCTTACAGGGAGTATTCGTACTTGGCAGCTACTGGTGATTTGATCAGGCTCGGGACAGAACATTCTTGTTTTACTTCTCTGTATTTTCATAAAAATGATTTTTCCATTCCAACACTTACATATGCCTGTGCACGGCAGTAAGAATAGCATTCGCTGACTCTCAGTACATATGGTATGCATTCAATGACATCATTCACTACCACATTTGCCAAATTTAACCTCTCCTATAGACCACCAAAACACAGCTTCACAGTCCCTGCGGGGCTAAGCGAGTAGTTCCAAAGCAACAGGTCAGTCCTGCAGAATGGAGAGGTTATTAATGTTTCATCCCATATACTCCATACCCTCCCTATCCCCTAATAAATAAAAACCTTTGTAATCTTGTAATGTACTCAGCTTTTATTAACTCTTTCGCTGTTGCTTTGCGCAGTGAAGTGAATGCACACTTGACGGCTCTTATTGCCACAGTGCTCTGGCAGGTGGTGTTTACTGTCTTTTTATGCAAGAGATGAGTGAATTTTTATTATGAAGATAGATGAAAATTACTCTGTGAGCTGTAAATCATAATTTGTGTAACTGATATTTTTAATTAATGATCATGAAACAAAAATCAAAGCAGCTTTTCTATCAATGGAAAGCTTTCAATAATCTGATTTTTTTAATTTAAACATCCCACTTAAAAGATTTTTAAAAGACTATATAATGGACTCATGATCTTTCAAAACAGTTACAAAAACCTCAATAATAATTTTCAAAGAGATATTAAAGACTTTGCTTAATTATTTTTCAAACCAGTGGAAAAAATTAGAGAAAAAGCAACATTACTCATATAAAATTTTTTCCAATGGTCTATGATATATAACCACACGTGTAAGTATAGGAAAACTAAAGTAAAAAGATACTGCTGAACGATTTCAGGTGGTTGTCTTGCTTCACAGCATGCTGGTTACTGAGGTAGTTTAGCAAATAGCAGAGCTCTTAACACAAACTATTCAGGGCTTTAAAGCAAATATCAAGAAACCTAATCTCTGAGCAATGCAACAGAGTACTCTTTTTTGAAAGGCCTCAGCATCTCTCCTTGAGCTGGCCTTTCTCAGATTGTTACAGGCTAGAAACTACAAATGGGGTCTGAAATTCTGTAAATTATAATATAAGTCAGGTATTACACAACAAAATTATTATATCTTTTTAATAAACTTGGATAGTAACATATTTCCATTTAAAAGAAAATTCCAATGAATTCATGTGATTTGCAACAGATATGATTTTATTATCCATGTTTTAATGTAAACAGTAATCTGTTGCAGCAATGCTAGGAATTTTCTGAGGTATGAACATTCCTACTAGATATTATGATACTTAAGAACAACGTAAGCATCTCAAAACCAAAACCTATTTAGAAATGTATGACCCAAGAATAATTTTCAAAAATCAATGACTAAATTGTAAAATACATGCCATGTTCCAGAATAATAGAATAGTTTTCATATCTTGAGTTGGTCATATCTTGAGTTGGTGATGGACAGGGAAGCCTTACGTGCTGCAGTCCATGGGGTCGCAAAGAGTCAGACATGACTGAGCGACTTAACTTGAATACTCATTACAACTCACTCCTCGATAGCAAGTAGGTAATACTCACTGCAACCTATTTTATAGTTGAGGAAGCTGGGCTCTGAGACAATTACTCTCTTGCCCAGGGTTGCAGAGTGAGTAAGAAGCAGAGCTAGGATATCAAACCAAGTGTTACTATTAAGCTTCCCAGCTTTTCTCTATATGAAACTGACCACATTTAAAGAGACTTAATATAAAAGTATAAAGCTAAAATTCTCTAAAGACTAGTTACCCAAGAAGATTGGAATGAGAGCTTTCATTTCCATATGAGAGTAAACAGGATAAAAGCAGAAATTTTCCAGCATTTTTTGACAGCCAAAAGTAAAGATAAATCTATTAAGTAAGATGAAAGACACATTCTATTTGATTAAAATATATGTAGGTCAAAACACTAAGCAAACTAGTCCCGAACTCTCAATATTTACTGGATTCCTTGATATATATCCCGTTTCTAAAATTCTGTCATTCTATTTGCTGGCCAGTGTTTGAGGAAAACAGTTCCCTAAAACCAAGAGATAACACTGCCTTCCCAAAAATAAAAACTGATGGGTCCTAAATATTAAAACAATCTAGTGTAAATTAGGGATTAAAGCATTTCTTCCCATCAGTTTTTGCCCAACATAAAGTAGAGCATCATTAAAGATGTATGTGTGCGTGCATGCTCAGTCACTAATGCCATTTCCTCTTCCAGGGGATCTTCCCACCCAAGGGAACAAACCCGAGTTTCCAGCATCTGCCTGCCGGATTCTTTACCACTGAGCCACTCAGGAAGCCCAAAGATTCGGTATACCCAACAAAACTAGAAATCTAAAGAGAAAAAAGGATTTCCACAGAAGATACTCAAGTACCCACCCTCTTATCCACCTCAAAAAGAAATACAGATAGAGAACTGGAGGCAGAGCCTAGGGGTACAGAATCATAGCCAGTGAACTCTCACTTGGGTTTGGCATACAAGCCAATGGCAAGGCTCTATCTTTGTGATAAGGAAACGTTTGTAAGCTCCTAAACTACAGAACATTTCAATCATCAGACTTCCCAATAGCCAGGTTAACCTAAAGTCCCACAGTTCATCCTGAAACATTCATTATGAACATTTCATAAAGTCATTTAAATTCCTTTAAAATAATGGTTAAATATGTATTAAAGCAATGTTCTGACTATTGTAATTAGGACTGTAGTAAGAAAATGCTTTCAACTCTACTTCCTCAACATTACTTCAACACTTACTAATATATCAAATGTGAACTCACTCAAAGTGACTATTAAGCAATTTTTCTCTTTTCTGAAGTTTTCAGAAAGAGCATTTTTCAAACATTTATTAAGCATCTATGATATCTCTACTATAAATATTAGCTATATTATGCTCAGCAATTTTCAGAAGAAATCTTCAAATATTCCTGTCAATGGCTTTTTCTGGCTTCAGCATGGAAATTTTAGATTTATGAAAACGAAGACTGCTATAGGGTTTCAGCTGCCTGGGCTTAAGTCAATTGAGATGTTTATTTATAATAACAGATACCTGATCTAAGATCACAGATGACAAATTTATGTTAAGAATTAGTATATAATATTAAGTATAAACACATATATACACAAACAAACCAAACTTCTGCTGAAGTAACATGTCTGGCAGAATCCATCTACCAATTAGGAAGGAAAAAGATCTCTAAATATTCAAGAAAGATGTGCTTTATTCATTAGAGTTATTCAGGCCCTAAAAAAGAAAAATGGTGGAAAAACTGAAGACCATAGTACAGTCCACAGAAAACATTTAGCTCTTCTCCTGCGTTAACTAATTGCTGTGTGTCTTGGCCAAAGCAATTAATTTCTCTGGACCTTAATTTCATTATGCATAAAATATAGAAAAGCAACTCTAGCTACCCTCTTAAGTACTAAGATGGTATTCTTCTTTTTAAAGACATTTTTAACACTCTTGGTTATCTAGTTTTCGAGCAAAAACAGATCAAAAATAGTCAATTACAGAGAGAAGGAGGAGGTGTAACAAGAAGCAAATCATTGATCATGGCATAACTGGCAGGTGACAAATAATTTAACAATCAGACCCAGGAACCCTAACAATAATAGGAGTCTGTTAGGAATAAAAGAAAACAGCTCTTCAAGATATAGATTATTCAAGGGTCTTTATTTTGGCACTTCAATTTTGCTTTGGTCATTTTACTGAACTAGATGATGAAAAACAGACAAGACAGAAATAAAATTTATTTCAAGTATTAACAATTCAAACACAAAACTCTTTGTTAGCTTATGTTTCACTTAGAAAAAATAAAGAAAATGCATCCTCTGAGTATATCTGGAGGTTAGACACTACTTTACAGTTCTAATAACCCTATTAGGAAGTAAGACAAATTGATTTACACAAGAAACAGTTTCTAGAGTTCCAAATGGATGTATGTGGGGAAAAATATCAGATTTGGGGGTCATATGATCTGGTTTTGAGACCTAATTCTACCCAAAAGCAGCACATGAAAGAAGACAAGTCATAGTCTTTTCAAGCTCAACTCTTAATCGGAAAATGAAGAAGAAAATAATAATACTTAGAAAGCTGAAAGGATCAAATGAATTTAAATCTTTGAAAGTGTTGTGCAATTCTATAAAAACCTTTCACAAACAAGTGTCTCACATACACAACTTATGAATCTCCATCTCCAAGGTCTGGAGTAATTCTTATAAAGTTTTGCCTTCTTACAGAGAATAACTGCAAGACAACTGCATAAATATGAATAAACTATAAAGGTAATTATAAAATAAAAGTTAGTGTATTTCTCTGACCAACACTGCTTTGACTCACTCATAAACCGAAGTAGAGATATTATCCAGTTAGGTCAAACTACTGATTAAAGTATGATGGAGTACTTTGTGACAGACCAACTCTCCCATCAGAAATACTCCAAAATATCTACATAATGGACAGATGGACATGTTCACTCAGTCGTGTCTGACTCTGAAACCCCATGAACTATAGCCTGCCAGGTTCCTCCACCCATGGGATTTTCCAGGCAAGAATACTGGAGTGGGTTGCCGTTTCCTTCTCCAGGGGATCTTTCCAACCCAGGGATTGAACCCGGTCTCCCACTCTACAGGTAGACTCTTTACTGCCTGAGATAATATATATTTTTAAGCTATCTGTTTAAAGGCATCAGAAAGAGCAGATAAAGCAACTGGCTCTAGAGAAGCCAAGATTCCAGGGAGCAGAAAGGAGCTGAGGTGAGCTGATATTCTACTGCCTCTCTTTCCCATGGGCATTGCTAATTCTGGGTAAAGGTCAAGAGGCTGAGAATCCATCCTAGCTTTCCTCTCAAGAAGGAAGGTTGCTTCTGGAAAACACAGAAACATACAGAGTTTTTGCTTATCTCCTGGGACTAGTAAAGCAAAATTAGAAACTTGAGGGGCCAAGATCCCAGAGAAAAAAGAGAGGTAGAGAACTAAGTCTGACATAGAGCCAGCTTTCTCCTCAAGACATCTGCTAAATAATGCAGGACAAGAGCCTAAGCAGAAAGCCTTCAAAAAGTAAGAGGTAAGTTTTCAGCAATCTCAGAAGCTGAGGAGACAAGAATTAAAGCTCAGAACCTATGATGCAAGAAGCTTTATTGAACACACAGAGCTCTTCGTAGAAAGTTCTCGAAGGCTAGCCTCAACTCAGTATCTCAGTAGATTAAGGTGATCAGCCCCACTCTATGTGCCTACCAGAAGAAAGAAAGAACTTCTCCAAAAGAAAACATTCTCTGAACACTCTCCAATTTTTATACACAATGGCCACCTTTCTATCAAAATTACCAGATATGCCAAGAAAGACAAAGCTGACAATCAAGAGAAAAAAACAGAAACACAGACAATTTAGAAAGCAGAGTTAGCAAATAAGAACTTTTAAAGTACCATAACTAATATATTGAAGAAAATGAAGAAACAGACGGAAAATATTGAGAAACAAGCTGAGAATTTCAGCAGAGAATTAAAATATTAAAAATATAAAATGGAAACAGTAGAACTGAAAAACTACTAAAATTAGAATTCAATAGATGAGTTTAACAGTAGATTACTGATGAACTAGAAAGCCAGCCAACAGAAAATAAACTGAAACAGACAAAGAAAAAAAAACACTATAAAAAGAATGAAGTACTAATACATGCCATGATATAGATGAGCATAAAACACAATCTAGGAGAAAGAAGTCATGCACAAAAAAAGACCAAATATTGTATGATTCTATTTATATGAAATATGCAGAATAGACAAAACCACAGAGCTAGAAAGTATATCAGTAGCCACCAGAGTCTGGGAGGTTGAGGCAGGTAGGGAAAATAGAGAGTGACTGCTAATGGGTATAGGATTTATTTTTGGAATGATAAAAATGTTCTAGATTTAGATAGTGACAATCCATGCAAAACTATACAAATATACTAAAAATCACTGAATTTAAAAAGGATATAATGGCATGTGAATTACATCTCAAGAGAGTTATTGAAAAAATGGAATAAAACTCAATATATGACTTATAACAGACACACTTTGAATAAAAGATACAGAAAGATCAAAAGTACAAGGATAGAAAAATATGTAACATGTAAACACAAGCCAAAAAGCTGATAAAGCTACACGAGCATCGGACTTTAACAAAAGTAATATTATTCAAGATAAAGACATTTCACAGTAATAATTTTAAAAGTTAATCCATCAAGAAAATATCACAATGCTAAATCTATGTATATCCATATGATAAAATGAGTTGTTATTCAGCAAATATACTTACCCCTCTACATCTCACTGAAGGTATTCTCCCCACTCTCTTTAATGTTAGGCCTGGCCAGATTACTTCCATCAGCCAGTAGACTGTCAGTGAGCATGACGTGAACAAAGGCCTTTAAATGTATCTGCACATTCTGGATTGAGTCTTGTGCTCACTGATCTACTGTAAGAAGAGAATGACCCAGATAACCTTTCCCCATTAGCAGGAGCTGCCAAACAATACCACATAAGGTAGAACTAAACTCAGTCTGCAGCCTGAAGCAAACTACCCAGTCAAACACAGACCCATGAGAAAAATCAGATATTTATTGGTATATGCCACAGAAAGAGGTTCCTGAGGTCGTTATGCTAATATATATACATAACAACTATGTAATATATATAACTAATATAACATAATACTATACCAAACTATATAGTGCAAAAAAAAATGGACAAAAGTAAAACAGTAAAGTGGACAAATCCACAATTACTGTGAAAAATTTTATATACTTCTTTTAATGGCTGATAGAGCAAGCGGACAGGAAATCTACAAGAACATAGAGGAACTGAATATCCAGCTAGGTTTTATTATAACAAATTGGTATAATAAATATCTCCTTGGTTAATAATAAAATTGGAATCATTTGAACAGAAAAGATTGCAGCAAAAGGCATTACCATCATATTCTGGTAAACAAGGCTAAACCTTAAGTACAAGTCCTATATATGAAAGTGAAAGTCACTCAGCATCTGACTCTTTGCGACCCCATGAATTATACAGTCCATGGCATTCTCCAGGCCAGAGTCGGTAGCCGTTCCCTTCTCCAGGGGATCTTCCCAACCCAGGAATAGAACCCAGATCTCCTGTACTGTGGGATTTTCTTTACCAGCTGAGCCACGAGGGAAGCCCAAGAATACTGGAATGGGTAGCCTATCCCTTCTCCAGGGGATCTTCCTGACCCAGGAATTGAACCAGGGTCTCTTGCATTGCAGGCAGATTCTTTATCAGCTGAGCTACCAGGGAAATTATAAACTGAAGTTTAGCTTTAAAAAGTGTGACCTTCAATGCCTCCTTCACAGGTTTGGGGTGAAGTCATTTACAATCCTTAGTCATATAAAGTACTAAGTATCACCTCATTTTTCTGCTTCTCTTCAAAGTTATACTTCCCCCAAAATATTGTCCCCCAACTTGGTTAGCCCCCAACTTTCTCAAACCCCACTTCCCCTTCACTCTTCTCTCATGCAAATATAGCATCTGGCAGCACCATTCCACTGAAATCACTTACAAAGCCAACAATACCTCTGTATTACCAAATGTAATGGTCACTTCTCTGAAATCATCTGATTCAAGCTTTCTCTTGCCTCTGACACACCTGTCACCCTTTACTGAAACAACAGTCTTCCTCAGTTCTGATGACTATGTTCTCCTGCTTTTGCTCCTACTGCACTGGCAGCTTCCGCTCAGTCTCCTTTGCTGGCTCTTCAAATCTCTAAATGCAGGTGTTAGGATTCAGTACCAAGTCCTCTTTCCTTACTTAAACTACACATAATCCATAATGATCTCATCCTATCCCATGGCTTTAAATGCAATTTATTAGATTCCTATCTTCAGTCCTGACCTTTACTCTGAGCTCCAGATTCAAATATATGACTGCCTATTTGATATTTCCCCTTGAGTCTACTAGAAATATCTCAGACATGTCCTAAACCGAACATTTGATTTCATCTCTCTCCTTCCCAAGTCTGTTCCTCCCCAATAGTAAGTAAGTCATCATTGCCTTAAGAGGTATTTATTTATTTGGCTGGGTTTTATTTATTTGGTGGGTCTTCCTTGCTGTGCACAGACTTTCTCTAGTGTGGTGAGCAGGGGCTTCTCTTTGTTGCAGCATGCCAGCTTCTCACTGGGGTGGCCTCTGTTGTTGCAGAGCCCACATGCTCTGGGGCACACAGGCTTCAGCAGTTGCAGCACACGGGCTCAGTAGCTGTGGCACACGGGTTTAGTAGCTCCACAGCATGTGTGACTTTCCCAGACCAGGGATCTAACCAGTGTTCTTTGCACTGCAGCAGATTCTAAACTACTGGACCACCAAGGAAGCCCTGCCTTCTTTTCTTTATACCACATTTCATTAGCAAGTCAGGGCAATGCCATCTCCAAAATTTATCTCCTATACCAACACTTCTTTCCATCTTCAATGCTATTTCCAAAGTCCATGCTATCACCCAGTCACAGCAGCCAGCTCTGGTAAAACCTCCTAAGTAATAAACTCTATCTTTAGGGACACTTTCATAGAACAATTTAAGAAGCATTTAGGCGATTTATCCTACATTAAGCCAATTTAGGTTAAAAAAAAAAAAAGAACAATAGTTTTGAATTTTTTACAATTTTCTCATAAAAATAGAAAATTTTAAAAGTTGGCTGATAAAAACAGCAAATTGGAAATCTCAGGAACAAGATTTTTAAAAAGTATAAGCTTTTAAGCCAAACAAAATCACAAAGAATTGGACAAGTTGCCTTTAAGTGAAAGCCACTAGACAAAAATTACACAGATCATATTAATAATTATTTAACAAGGAATGAGATGATGATCCTGACCCTCCATTATTCATTTGGTTTAGTTCCTTCAGTTCAGTTGCTCAGTTATGTCAGACTCTTTGTGACCCCATGGACTGCAGCATGCCAGGCTTCCCTGTCCATCTCCCAGAGCTTACTCAACCTCACGTCCATCGTATTGGTGATGCCATCCTACCATCTCATCCTCTGTCGTCCCCTTCTCCTCCCGCCTTCAATCTTTCCTTATAACTGAACAAAGTCCAACGTCTGTTGAGCTTCAGAAGAAAGAGAATTAACTAGCCAAACATTATTTATATGGCAGTCTCCCTGTGTCTTTTGGAAATTTACTATCAATAAAAACTTTTAAGCCTGCAACACTGTATGACAGGGAACTATAGAGACTAAACACAACACTCTATCAGGAGCTAGATTAAGATAAATCAACCTTTCTAGCTTCATTAGTAAGTCACTTCCCTAAAGGATCTGCTTTAGAAAAACAAAAGGTAGTCAAGGCTATGGTTTTTCCAGTAGTCATGTATGGATGTGAGAGTTGGACTGTGAAGAAGGCTGAGCACTGAAGAATTGATGCTTTTGAACTGTGGTGTTGGAGAAGACTCTTGAGAGTCCCCTGGACTGCAAGCAGATCCAACCAGTCCATTCTGAAGGAGATCAGCCCTGGGATTTCTTTGGAAGGAATGATGCTAGAGCTGAAACTCCAGTACTTTGGCCACCTCTTGTGAAGAGTTGACTCATTGAAAAAGACCCTGATGCTGGGAGGGATTGGGGGCAGGAGGAGAAGGGGCCGACAGAGGAAGAGATGGCTGAATGGCATCACTGACTCGATGGACATGGGTCTGAGTGAACTCCGGGAGTTGGTGATAGACAGGGAGGCCTGGTGTGCTGCGATTCATGGGGTCGCAAAGAGTCGGACACGACTCAGCAACTGAACTGAACTGAACTGAATGATGCCATTATTTAATAATTTTTTTCCTCTACTATCCATCTAGGCAGTCATTGTTGAGCACATTTTTACCATTCAAAATGCACCACAACAGTGGCAGCTATGAAGATGAGAGTGTCAAGCTTAATAACAGCTGAACTTTAATACAAAATTTTTCTCTGTTTTAGTGTATCTTCTTTTAAAAAATATAATTGCTTCCCTTAGGCTTCCTCCTCACCACCAAACGTGTTTCTTTACCCAAAAAACTTTCCCCTATCACCTGCCACACGGTCTGAAATCCCACACCACAAGTTACTTTGATACAAGCATGATTTTCAGAGAGACCATTTTAGTAAGAAAATATATAATTGGTGAGACCTTGTAAAGATCCAAGAATAACTTTTCAAATAAAAACATTACTCACTTACTATGTGCTGGCACTGAACTAAATATTACATTCATTTTCAAATTTACCCTCATAAGAAACTTATGAGATAAATACTATTTCCATTTCAGGGAGGTAAAAACTGAAGGCTTCCCTGGTGGCTCAGCTGGTAAAGAATCCACCTGCAATGCAGGAGACCTGGGTTTGATTCCTGGGTTGGGAAGATCCCCTGGAGAAGGGAAAAGCCACCCACTCCAGTATTCTGGCCTGGAAAATTCCACGGACAGAAGAGCCTGCTCGGCTACAGTCCACGAGGTCGCAAAGAGTTGGACACAACTGAACAATTAACATTTTCTTTCACTTTCAAAGAGATTTGGTTACTTGTTCAAAGTCACATTTATCCATCTATCTAGTAAAGCAGTGATATGAAGCCAGATCTGGTTGACTTTAGGACCCCAATAGCTAAAATCTTAAACAGTAGGACCTAAAGAGAGTCAACAGAAAAACAAGTGTTTTATGGTAATAATAATAGCAGTGGCAATACCAGTAACTTTTGAAAAGTACTTAACTTCAAATAACTTTACATTATCTTATTCCCTCCTTTTCCTTCTTTTCCCCTACTTTCTTAACATACATAAAGGCAAAACAGTACTTAGTAGAAAAACCTAGGAGGAAGAGTATGAAAAAACAGATTCTGAATAATTCACAATTTCATCAATATTTACATTTATTTAAAAGTATTTTTAATAGAATGTCTTTGAATTTTTAAGTCATTTTCAGAGGGTGATGAATGAACATGAGTAAGTAATTTACTCTCAAAAAATTAATAGTAGCCAGTAAATATATGCAAAATGTTACCCTCACTAGAAATCAAAGAAATGCAAATCGAAATCATTCTTTACCTCACAAAAATATGAAGTTTTTTAAAAAATTATAACCTCCAGCATTAGCAAAGCAATGGTGAAATAAGCACTCTCATGTGCTGCTGATGAAAATATAAATTAGTATAACCTTTTTCAAAGGACAATTTGGAATTACATATTGTTGGCCACAAAAATTGTAACACTACTGAACCATGTAATTCTAATTCTGGAAATTCATACTAAGGAATATAGGCAAAGATTCATGCAAGTATTATTTTAATGTGGAAAAACTGGAAGCAATCTGCATGTCCCCAAATAGAAAAATAGTTAAATAATAAAATTATAATATCTGCATATAATGAAATGCATTTAATTATTCTCAGTCACATTTTCCAAAAATTCTATAGCCATGAAAAAGTACTCAGGACATATCAGATGGAAAAAATGTTTATTGGACTGACTGCTAGGGGTTAAATTATTTGTAATGTATCTTTAAAATGATCTACAACTAAAATGTGCTGTATTAAAAAATCTTTAATCCAAAGAGGTTTTTTAAAATTAGTTATTCTGTATAGATCGTTTAGGCAAAACACATTCACATCTTTTTTAAAGGATTATTAAAATTAGGATCACTCTGAGGAAAGGGGAAAACATTTAAGCTTAGACAACAGAACCCATTTTTTCTTTTATAAATAATTTTGTTTGGTTAAATAGTCTGATTATCTATATTCCATGAGGTTTCCAATACAGAGAATATAAATACTACAAATGGAGTCTGTGCAGGTGCCAGGAATATAAGAATTCATTCTCATATCTTAATATTAACTAAAACCCCAAGGGAATATTGACAATAAATCTGAAAACCAACAAAATATTTACATATTTAAGAAGAATTAATCAACCTATTACACACCTAAAATAATACAGTACTTACAAATATTTGTATGGCTTTGGATTGAATTGAATTAAAGGAAGTCCAATGTAGTAAACACCAACTGACAATCTAGTATGCTCCACATCCTATAAGAATTCACAAAAATGAGACAGCATACCATTTTGCACTTAAGAGACTAGAATTATAATGAACAAGTCAAAACATCAATTACAGAACTTTATTTTTCCTTCCTGTACTAACATTATGACCAAAGCTGTGTTTATGCCTCTATCTTTAATAATGGGACACGCACTGTGGAACAGGACATGTGCATTCAAATACTATCTCTACCATATGATCTCAGCAAAGTAAGACCCTCTCTAAGCTTCAATATCCTTGATATGAAAAACTAGAGATAATAACTAGCATTAGGCTGAAATAAAGTAACATATCTCATTTGATATATGGTAGATGTTCAACATATGTTAAATATAATTATTCTAACAATACCTTTCACAGCTTTAAATTTTTCTTTGTACAATAAAAATGCAGGTTCCACTACCAGTAATGGTAGAGCAGCTTATATGGACCATCTCAACATAAATATTTTAAACTATTAACAAAATATACAAAATAACTGTTAAAAAGGAAGATGACAAGTGAACTCGGAAAGAAGACTGAGAGGAGTCAACCTTTGAAAGAGAACCGCAGTTGACAAGAATTGTTTGTATACAGCTTTTCGTCTGAGAACATCGCATTCCACACAGTGCAGGGCAGCTAGAACTCAAACAGAAAGCCAGTCTTACTGGCCTGAGGAGTTTGAGAATGCAGTTGTCTCTAGGCTCCAAATTCACCCTTCAATACCTGCTCCACAACAATGAATGGCAATCTCCTTTAGTCAACACACTGAGCTTTTTCAGTAGAGGGCACTAGAGGACCACTGCAAGAGGAAGGAGCTCCGATTTACTCCCGGTTGCACACAGGGAGTCAATGGTGTCAAGTATGAGGACATCATGTTACACTCTGCCCCAGCCAAGTGCTAAGAACATGGAGTCACTTAGCAGATTCACAGTCCTCAGCTCGGCCTGGTGATTCCTCTCCTGCAGCCTCTAGACACAGACACTGCCTTGTCCCAGGTCTCCTGCCCACACACTGGAGTCTCAACTCCCTCTGCTTGCTCCTTCCCCGGGTGGTTTGTTTCCTACGACCATCTCAAATGCCACAGTTCTACCCACATGGACTTCCGTACACTAGGTCTGATTGTACTGGTACCCCTGATTCCTCTAGATTCCCATCTGACTGGTGACCAGTGTAAGGCCTGCCTGTGCCCAAGAGCTGCTTCATGTTTACCTAGAAACTCCAGACCAGTTCTGGCCCAGGCAAACTGGAAACTGCCATTCAGTGGGCTACAACTACATCTTCTCTGATAAGGACACTAGCCTTGGGGGAAGGGACACCCTTCCTAGTTTGCCCTTTCTTGGATATTCTCCCTAAACTTTAGGTACTCTAGAGAATTCTCTTAAATCTTATAGATACACTTCTATCATAGATTAATAATTCTTTATACTAAATTTTCCTATTTAAATTACTGCCTCCTGATTGGAACCAAAATGATATAGAATTATTATAGGGTGTGGTCCCTGGAAACAGACTCCTAAAGAAGAGATTTTTGGATTGGTCTTATTGGGCTCAGGGGTTTTAGGGAAGTTATATGCTCCTTGTCAATGGAAAATAGGATATTAAAAACCCATAGTATACAGTGGAATCACACATAATCAAAACATCACCTGTGGCTGTTTGTAATGAAGTGCAAGTAAAGCAAGTGCTTAAGTGACTCAAGTGACTGATATACTTCACAAATTATGATAATGACAACTATAAGGACTCTATTATGGGATGAATCCTTTTGACTGCATTTCAGTGCTAACAAAAATAAAAATAACAAATTCAAGTCTGTTGACTCTCAGCCCAAATCGTGGTGTGCGATTCATAGTTTCCATGAGAGCCCTAAAAATCTTTTATTTCATGTAGACAGAGGGATGGAGAAGGCAATGGCACCCTACTCCAGTACTCTTGCCTGGAAAATCCCATGGGCGGAGGAGCCTGGTAGGCTGCAGCCCATGGGGTCGTGAAGAGTCGGACATGACTGAGCGACTTCACTTTCACTTTTCACTTTCATGCACTGGAGCAGGAAATGGCAACCCATTCCAGTATTTTTGCCTGGAGAATCCCAGGGATAGAGGAGCCTGGTGGGCTGCTGTCTATGGGGTCGCACAGGGTTGGACACAACTGAAGCGACTTAGCAGCAGCAGCAGACAGAGAGAAGATCTTGCTAAAAATCAAACCCAAGACTTAATTGTACAGGCTGCTGAATTGCGACAGCAGTTGAATGTATAGTCTCACCGAGTTTCTCATGTGGAGTTTAGATACTGATTAAGAATGGGTTTTTCAACTGAAACTTGAAATAGGAAAATTTTCATATGAGAAACAGTGAGACCAGAAGAAACTGGAATATCTTTAAATGCTGAAAGTGAAATCATTCTTCAAAAATTAAGAGAAAATAAAGTCATGTTCAGAAAAATTAAAACTGAGAGCATTTATCCTCTACAAGCCTTCCCTATGAAAATTCTAAAACAGGTTTTTCAAACTGAACAGAACTGATGCCAGATGAAAACTGAGATCTTTGGGAAAGAATGAAGAGCACAGGAAGTGATAGATTTGTGAGTAAATACAAAAAATACACCTTATCTTCTCTTGATTTCTTATAAGACACATGATTTTATAATAGCTTTTGCTTTCTTTTAGTCTTTAAATTTTTATTTTGAAGTAACTTCAGACTTAAATGTTGCAAAAAGAGTACTGAGATTTCCTATGGATCCTTTATTCAAACCTCCTAAACATTTTATGTAACTATAGCATAATTATCAAAATTAGGAAATTAGCATTGGTGCAATACTGTTGAGTAAGTGATAGACCATTTTCTGTTTCAGGATTCAATCTAAGACCTCACTTTCCATACAACTGGAATACCTCCTTAAGTCTCCTCCAATCAACATATGACAGTTTAAAGCAAAAATTAAAACACTGTATTGTGGGGCTTACAGCATATAATACAATATATACGACAACAATGTCACAAAGGATAGGGAGGTGATAAACAGAACTATCTTATTGCAAACGTTTGAGAATACATATTGTAATTCCTAGACTAGCATATTAAAAAGTGCAAAGAAGTTAGCTGAAAAGTCAATGTGGGAATCAAAATGAAATATTTAAAGTTCATATAGCACAATTCTGTAATAGTTAACATGAGCAGAAATATTATGATTCACACTATACTAGTGATTTTGCAAATCTATCAATTTCCAGTGGAAACAAATTTCATTTGCTATGCAATCTCTGTAATACCAATTATGCTTTGTTTTTTTTTTGTTTCATTTTTCAAACAGACCACTTTAAATAGTTTGAACACGTGTCTAAAGTATGCATGGAAATGAAACTGAAATAAATCAATAAGCAAGGAAATACATAAATAAAAACACCAATAACATGAAATCAACACAAAATGGTAGAAACTTGAAATTTTTTAAAATCTCAATTTAAAGAACATAGCTACTTTCTTAACATAATAAAATAGATACATGTATTTATATAGATCTCACCCTAAAAACCAGCATCATGTTTAATAAGGAAAGCTTTAGAAGTATTCCTACCAAAGCCAGGAGAAAGCCAAAAACATATCCACTATAACCATGACTACTTAACATTGTTCTAAAAGTAACAGTTCATGCAGTTGGATAAGAGAATAAAAGCTCAAAAAATGGGAAGTTAAAGTTATATTTGCAAATAATATGGATGTATTCCTAGAAAAACTTTTTTTTAAGCAATAAAATTAATAAATTAAAAAATGACCTTCACATATATAAGCAACAACTATTTTGGATGATATAAATGATATAAAAGATGATACAAAAGAATAAATTTTTTCATTCATAGCACTACACAGCACAATAGGAACAAAAAAAGATGACTGACCTAAGAATCAAGTTTATCAAGAAAAGTACAAAATCTACATGATAAAATTCTTTAAAACTACTGAGAAATACTGACTAAATGTAACTACCTATCCTATCTTAGACAATGCTATTAAGGCATCAATTTTTGATATACAATTTTAATGTTTTATAAATGCAATGCAGTCCAAAAAATTAGCAATTAAAATTTTACATTAGACACCTTGATCTTAAACAAAAAACAAACGTGCAAGTAAAACTGGAAAGATATTTTTAAAAAGAAGTAATGAGGAATACTAGCCCAACTCAGATACTGAACTACGGTTATATATTTTACATTATAATACTAAAATAATTACAAGCATGGTCATGATGTAACAATAGGCAGACACATTAATGAAAAATAAAAGAATCTAGAAACAACCCAAGTATATATGAAAATTTAGAAAATGAGAAAGATGAAATTGTTTAACAGTGAGAAAAAGATGAAGGGGCTAGCCACCATGGAAACGACACCAAAATAAACTGCAGGTTGATCAAAAGTTTAAATACAAAAATGAGCACTGTTAAAACCTTAAGAGTAGGGAAGTTCTTTCAAATAATGGTTGAAAGACCCAGAAAGATAAAAGAAAAAACTAACAGATCAAAATACATAAAAATTGAAATTGTATGCAAGGTTAAAATACGCAGCATAAACAAAGCCAAAAGACAAATAACAATTTAAGGTAAATATAAAAATTACACGTAACTATACTTATTTTATCACTGAATATAACAGCAAAAGCTTGAAAATAATCCATTATTATTGGTTCAATATAAGGCAGCTGATAGACTAATAAACAGTTTTCTATAAACAGAGATGGAAAATTTTTTAATACAAAAAGAGGAAAAAGCATAGAACAGAACAATGTACACAGTATGCTACTCAGTGTGTGTGTGTATTTATATAATTTTAATACAGATAGGTATGCCTTTATATGCGTGGGATATCCTACCTGCATAGGGAACAGTTCTAGAGAGGGAAACTAGATTGCTGAAGGTTGGGATGGGGTGACAAGGACATAAATTTATATTTCTATAAATTCCTGTTAGTACCTTTCATATTTCAATTACACACATTTTACATAATCAAAATAGTTAATATTTAAAGGACTTGGGCAAGAATTTTTAATACAGATTAAGAACTTAATATCCACATATTCAGTTGTACCTCTCCTTGCAAGGAGTTATTTCTAAATGACATCCTCTCCTACCAGGAAGTTATCTCTAAGTGAGATGATATGCAAACCCAAGTATTATAATAGTACTTTACCATCTATTTGCATAAGATACTATTAGGATGTGCAATAGTTATGAATAAATGCCCTTTGTACTATAAAATCTAATACTCTAATACTGTTTTCCTCTTTGGTTTATTACTTAACTAGATCAAATAAGAAATAAACTTTGCAAGAGCCAGAACACAGAGTCTTCATTTTTAAACAATGCTTAACTGGTTTCAGAGCTTAGAATTCAACCTGCAGTGACATTTATAGACAAAGACAAAGAATCACAGAATTTTTCAACTGAATAAGGTTTTAGATCTTAGGTCATCATTCTAATATGCTTCCTTCATTCTACAGTGGAAGAAACGAATATCTGAATAGTCTGACTGTCTAAAAACCCATATAACAAATCAGAGGCAAAATGAGATTGAATCTTGCCAGATTCAGTCTTCATTCTATGTTATGCTAAATCATTCCATTCCCAGTACCATTACCATAAAACAAGGGAAGAGTAACCAAAAGGCAACAAGAAAAGATCAAGCCATCTTCAAAGAATTTACTCAGAATAAATCCTTGATAGACCAAAAGGAAAAAAAAAAACATCATAATGGAGATATTTTAAGGTATTTCAAAGAACAACCCTAGGTGTATTCAGTAGTCATTCACTTAAAATAGATTGGCTATTCTACATTTCTACCGACCAAGTGGAGCCATGATATGCTAATACAGAATACCATGGCTACATAAGCTGCTGGTGAAATATGGGAAGATATGAATACCTATGCTACCTAAGTAGAGATAAAATGGTAACTGTAGCTTACATATCACAGCCTGCATTTCACCAATGTTAAAACCTGATACAATAATCTTGGGAAATTTCAGTTAAAAAACAATCATATGAAGGACTGACCAAGGCTGGAGGATCTACTTCCAAGGTAGCTCACTTATATGTCTCACATATTGATGCTGGTTGTTGACAGCAGCATCATTATTCTGCTTTGTAGACAATGTCTCCAATTTATGATGGTTCAACTTACAATTTTTTGACTTTACATTGGTGCAAAAGTGATACACATTCAAGAGAAAATATACCTCCAATTTTGAATTTTTATCTTTTCCCAGGCTAGCAGTACCTGATATGATATTCTCTCAAGATATTAAGTAGTGGCAGCAAGCCACACTTTCCAGTCAGCCACATGATCACAAGGGTAAACAACCAATACACTTTTAACTATTCTGTACCCATACATTCTGTTCTTCACTTTCAATGCAGTATTCAATAAATTACATGAAACATTCAATCAATTCAGTTCAGTTCAGTTGCTCAGTCATGTCCAATTATTTGTGACCCCATGGACTGCAGCATGCCACCTTCCCTGTCCATCACCAACTCCTGCAGCTTGCCCAAACTCAGGTCCATCAAGTCAGTGATGCCATCCAATCATCTCATCCTACTTTATTATAAAACAGGCTCTGTGTTAGATGATTCTGCCCAACCTGTAGGCTAGTGTAAGTGTTCTGAGCACATTTCAGGTAGACTAGGCTAAGCTAGTTTATCTCCACTCCCCCTCAGCCCCGTGCACATTCTGTGTGATTTCTTCAAATCAATCCTACAATTTATTAATTCTCTCTTTTCAGTTCAGTCGCTCAGTCGTGTCCGACTCTTTGCGACCCCATGAATCGCAGCACGCAGGCCTCCCTGTCCATCACCATCTCCCAGAGTTCACTCAGACTCACGTCCATCGAGTCCGTGATGCCATCCAGCCATCTCATCCTCAGTCGTCCCCTTCTCCTCCTGCCCCCAGTCCCTCCCAGCATCAGAGTCTTTTCCAGAGAGTCAACTCTTCGCATGAGGTGGCCAAAGTACTGGAGTTTCAGCTCTAGCATCATTCCTTCCAAAGAAATACCAGGGCTGATCTCCTTCAGAATGGACTGGTTGGATCTCCTTGCAGTCCAAGAGACTCTCAAGAGTCTTCTCCAACATCACAGTGCAAAAGCATCAATTCTTCGGTGCTCAGCTTTCTTCACAGTCCAACTCTCACATCCATACATGACCACAGGAAAAACCATAGCCTTGACTAGACGGACCTTAGTTGGCAAAGTAATGTCTCTGCTTTTCAATATACTATCTAGGTTGGTCATAACTTTTCTTCCAAGGAGTAAGCGTCTTTTAATTTCATGGCTGCAGTCACCATCTGCAGTGATTTTGGAGCCCAAAAAAATAAAGTCTGACACTGTTTCCACTGTTTCCCCATCTATTTCCCATGAAGTGATGGGACCGGATGCCTTTAGTCATGTCTAATTTGCTCTTTAATCAAGCTATTGAGATTTCAACAGCACTTTTCACTTCTGGACATTCTATCTGGTTATTTTTCAAATTTTCTTGGTCATCTTTGATAATCTCTTGTTGCTTGTTCATTTTGTGAACCCATCTCTTATTTCTTTAAATATTTTATGCATAGTTACTCAATATTCTATATCAGATCCTTCCAATATCTTAAGTCCATGAGAGTCTAAATACATTGTTTTTCAACCAACTCCTTAACAATGACTTATATGATTGGTGATCTTTGATTGTGACCTTCATATCTGGTTGACCATAACTGAGAGAATCCTAGGGGACTTAAGAATGTTTTCCTTCATAAAGAATTTGTATTTTCTTCTGCCAAGAACCATGGAGCTCTGTCTGTCTCACTTTAGCTCCCTTCTATGGTCCTTGGCTTAAAGCTGTAATCTCATATTCGGCTTTCTCACCCTGTTACTGGCCCAAGGCATAGACTCTCCACTGCTGTAATGATATGGGCATTTACTTTCAGGGAACCTTTTATGTGTGCTTATCTTTTATTGTTCCTGTTTTAGTTCACATCTTTAGTTGAGACTTTGTTGTTGTTATTTTGTTTTGCTTTGCATTTGACGGGTGTTATAAGACTTCCTTTAATATTTGCAAATCTAACAATGCAAGAGCCAATGGTTTGCAGTGAAAGATCCCTCTAACTTAACTTTTACATCATTCTTTCAGAAGTGAAAGTCCCCAAGGCCTTTACTGATCCACTCATCTTTTACATAATAAATAATTTCAGAGAAACTATCATGAACTCATTTCAATATTTATCTTAAATAATTCATCATTTAGAGTTCATCTGCATGATAGTAAGATGTAAGCCATCAAGAAGCCAAAAACCTTGGGATATTTTAATCATATAGCACTGAATTAATGTGGTACTCATTAATGTGGACATTAACTTGTAACGAGGATACAACATGTCAGAAATATTGCAAACCTGGAAAAACAGGAATTCCTAAGTTGCCAAGTACATAGTATCCCTGAAAAGAGGAACTACATATAGAGGGCCTCCTCCAAATTGACTGCTTGAAATCGTTTACATGAGTTACTCATGTCCATAGAGATCTTTATCTTATTCACATGCTTAGAAATACTTTTTCCACAAATATCAATGTACCCTTAATCCAAAATATTGGTGAAAATTTCATTAAAAATTTGACTTAGCCAAACTTGCATAATTTGATCAGTTCAAATAACACTAAAAGCCTCAGCCTCTAATGTATCCAAAAGTATGCCAGCTGCAATAAATTTAGTTTTTTGTTTTTTCCTTGTTTAAATACTTTTAGTGTTTAAAATTCAATCTTTTCAAATATTGCTATCTAAGACTCATAACAGTCACTCCATACCCAATTATCAAGTCTATTAATTCTGCCTCCTGAATTTGTCTATAACTCTCCTTCCCAATTCCACCACCTTAGTCTAAGACACTATCATTTCTCTTCTGGGTAGGTACAATAACATTTTACTCCCCCACTTCTAGTCTTGCCTTGAATTTTAGTACTGCATCAGCTTCTAGAACCAATCCCCTGCACATACTGAGAGATGGCTGTATATGATATCAAGAACTGGTTAATCCATAAAGACAGAATGTAGAGTGGTAACATAGGCTACAGGGAGAGAGAAGTAAGGAGCAACCATTTATAGGTACAGGGTTTTCCTTTGAGGTGAAAATAGTTTGGAACAAATAAGATAGATGGAGGTGGTGGATGCATAATATTTCAAATATATTAAATCCTCCTGAATTGTTCACTTTAAAATTGTTAATTTTATATAGTGTTAATTTCACTTCCATTTTTTAAGTGTAAATTGTTCAAAATAATTATTTTAACAAAACCTAAAGTTGAACTTAATGTTGAAGAACCTTCAAGATGCCACTTCAAAGACTGGTCCAAAATTTAATGGTCTATTCAAACATTAAGAAGGGGACTGAACATTCAGTGTGGCTTAAGTGCAATGAGAGGAGATTCAGAGAACTAGGGGATATCTGGAAATGAACTAGTGACAAATACATAGAAAAAAATGGAGAAACAATTATCATTAACTCAAGAGAAAAAGTTTTACAAGAAAGGAAATGTAATCACAGTACACCAGTATACATAATCACAGTACATATAATCACAGAAATGATTCAGCTGTGAATGACCTTTTCAGAGGCCCTTTATGCTTTATTCAATTTACTTTTTTCAGGAACCCCAAGAATTTACCTGTCTGCTCAGAAATAATGATATTTTTACACAAATATCAAACATAGTTAGGTTTAATTAAGCATTTACTAGAGACATTATAAAAATAATATTTACCAAATACCAGTAATGTACTGAACACTGTATAAAATCTAAAATTAAAAATTCCTCCTACTGAACATGAATTGCAATTATTTTTACCTATTACTTTTCTTTGACAAATCTGCCATTCATTTCTAAAGTAATTTATAAAATATGACATTTTGGGTCTTCAGGTTTCAATTATCGAAGTCATTCTAAAAGCATTGCAAAGATTGTCTTAGGGAGCTAAAGTCCCAGAGGCCTCAAACTGTACCCTCTTGGAATAAATTAAAATTAGCATTTATTTAAATAAACTTTCTAATTATATCATTGTCTGATTTTGCAATAGCACTCTTCCTCAAAAATAATTAAGAAAAATACAGTTATATAAAATAAATCTTATTTTAATAACTTTATATCATCCCTTGAGATATACCCTAATATACCCTAGAATGTTACAAAGTAGGAATATAAGAGTGAATTAAGTAACAGCAGTAAATTTCAAGGAATAAATACATAATATGTTGTGATTTAGTGGAGAAAAGTCTTAAAATTATTCAAAGTATTTAAGGAAACTAATAATCATTAGCAGTTATCAAACATATGCACACACAACTTGCAATTTCAACAGGTAGGAGCAGGACACCATTAACAAATAGAATTCAGTGATTTTTATCTATAGACATCACTGTAAGAACACTCCCTTTTGTCACGTGGCTATTTTCCTATGTATCTATGTTAGCTGGCATCATTTTATTAGTAGATCGTACACCATAATCAACCCACTGGTGTATGTGATATCTCAAGTAACTGATATACAGCCTAAAACAGAGTAAAGGGCTTCATAAATTTTTTGAAAGAGTGTATTATTTAGAATGCTTTGGCAAGCACAATGTTTTTATCTCAAAATAATATTAAGTAGTTTCTTTTTCTTAAAACAAAGTAATATTTTTGAAATAATTTTGTGGTCTATAAAGCAAATGCTCATATCTATAATTACTACCCATTTTTCTTAGGTAAGAAGAATAGATGATTACTATATAGGCTTTTAGATTTATCTGAATACATCAGGATGATTACTGGGCCGAACTCTGTCCAGTGCTATGACTTAAAACGTTATAAATATTTGCTACAACATTAAAGAGCAATGAGGAGAAGATCCCAAAAAACAGAGGAAAGAAACAACTGTTTCTTTATGGCACCAAAAAGATGTAGAATAAAAAAGTTCCACACTTAAGTACAGAGCAGCTTTAAAAAATACACATAGATTATGCCTCACAGAGGATAAGTAAACTGAACTGAATGATCCAAGATGTTGAAAATGCTATCATACTTCTTTCAAGGAAGACCAGGTTAGTAACAACACTGTAAGAACAATCTAACAGCTGCAACTGTGTATTATTTAAGGAGGACTAAGGTGAGACTTTTTACTATCAAAGTAATAAATGTAAATGTGCAAATGAGAAAAGGAGATTGAAACCCATGAAACAGTATATGCCGAATAACCCATCATAGCTTGAGAACTAGCAAATCCAAAAAAACTCCATTAAAAAGTTTTAAGTCTAAAAAATTGGAATGTATCTTTTTCACAAATTAAAGACAGATTGTAAAGAGAGGGTTAGAGTTGGAAAGTTCCCTGCTCATCAGATTAAAAACAAGAGCTCTATTCATAAAAATAAAAAAAAAGTTTAAAAACTTATGTGGTCAAGTCACATTCTTAGGTTGAAAAGTTTTTATGCAACTAGAGGTGAGCATTCTACTGATTCATAAAGAAAAATGTCCAGTATAACAGGGGTTCCTAGAGCATGTAAGTATATTCTAGGTAATACATAAGTAGCCATTTAAGATACCATAGGAAAAGAGAAAACACACCCTTAATACTTGGAGGAAATACTGTGTTCACATGACCAACAGCTGGACTTGATTAAAAAGAAATACCAGGTTAGGCTTGAGGGTGGTTCTCCCAGTTACATGACAACACAAATGAGAAACGCTACATTTCTCACAGCCTGTTGCCTAGTGATTTCAGTGCCTGCTCCTTCATCCACCCACACAATGCAACCACTTCTTCTCCCTTTCTTCCTCATCTTTATCATTTCAGTATTCTCATTTTACAAAATCATTATTTAAAAGGACATAATGAGAAAATAGAGAAAGTATAAATAAAGTCAGTTTCACTTGTAGTCTGAGATTCATTTTCACTTTCATAAGCATGATAAAGTAACAGCTGAAGTTTCATTATCAATAATTAATAAAAAGTTACAAACGTATACAAAATTACTTTAACCAGATTAAACTATGCTGGTACAGTAGAATTCCTATCTTCTGAGAATTGAAAGTTAAAATGCAAGATAGAAAGCAAATAACAAATCTTTCTTCCTAAAAATTAACTAAGCAATACAGCAGAAGGTTGTAGAATGTAGTACTATGAAAACAACACAGCTTTATTTAACTGTGAACTACAGAGTTACATTAAGCACCCACAACTCCTTGTGGAAAATCTCTCTGTTTCCTGCTTGTCAGCGTCTGCGTTTCACAGCTGCCTCCTCAGTATGGACCCTGACTTGCGGAAGTTCAGAATTTAAAACATTAATACCCAGAAGCTGAAAATCACAGTATTAATAACTTATTCAGATGGGGGAAAAACACACAGCATTCTTGACTAAAGATGAACAGAAAATAAATCTAAAGACTGGAGATAACTATTTACAGAATATAAGGATGAAAAGATCTCTTCAGACTCAGCAAACATATTTATGCTTGAAAAATCCCACACACACACACAGAGAAATTCCTTTAAGCCAAAAAAGCAGATAAAGGTTAATAGCAGGTTTAAGGTATTATTTACCAAAAGGTTAAAAATCCCAAGAAAATTTTTCCCAACCACTTACTCTTTTCTCTTAATAATACAAGTAAACACCATTTTTTTCTTCTGACATAAATGTTTAACCCAATACAAAAAGCCTAACTTCCAGTAATTTTCCATTTCTTTCTCTCACTTAATGAGACTCCTTTTATTTTTCTTCTGCAGTCCAAGATAATGATAAAAGTAGCTCCTGCCTCTCCTGATACCAACATCACTCATGGTTAGCTTTCAAAGTATTCCTTATTTCAAATGCTAATCAAAACTAAAATGAAGTATCACCTCACATTGGTCAGAATGGCCACCATCAAGAAACCTACAAACAATACATGCTGGAGAAGGTGTGAAGAAACCCTCTTACACTCTTAGTGGGGATGGAAATAGTATGGAGGTTACTTAAAAAACTTAGAACTATCATATCACCCTGCAATGTCACTCCTGGGCATATGCCTGGAGAAAACCATAATTCGAAAAGATATATGCACCCCAATGTTCACTGCAGTGCTGCTTACAATAGCCAAGACATGGACGCAGCTACACATCCATCAGCAGAGGGACAGAGGAAGAAGCTGTGGCACACATCTATGCAAGGGAACATGGTCCGTGCTGTGCTTCTCGCCCATGGGATTCTCCAGGAAAGAATACTGGAGGGGGTTGCATGCTCTCCGCCAGGGTATCTTCCCAACCCAGGGATTGAACCCAGGTCTCCTGCATTGCAGGGAAGCCCACAAAGGAGTATTACTCGGCCATAAAAAAGAATAAAATAACATGGTTGGACTTAGAGATTGTTATACTGAGTGAAGTAAATCAGACACAGAAAGACAAATATCATACGGTATCATTTATATGTGGAATCTAAAATAAAAGGGTAAAAATGAACTTAGAATCATGAATATAGAAAACAAACTTGTGGTTACAAAGGGGGGCGGGGGAAGGAAAAACTGAAAGACTGGGACTGCCATATATATACTATATACAAATTAGGTAATATGAACTGTCTATATACCACAGAGAACTCTACTCCATACTTAGTAATGGCCTATATGGGAAAAGAATTTAAAAAATAAAATAAAAGTTGCTATACATATATATAACAGATTCACTCTGTGGTACATCTGAAACTAATACAAATTGTAAATCAGATATACTCCAATGAAAATTAAAATAAACAAACAAAGTATTCCTCATTGCAAGGCAGCTCCAACTTCTCCCATGGAGCCTTAACTCTTCCCAGCAACAATATGAGCTCTCTGGCATCACCATCTCTGCTTCCTTTGCTCAACCCAGCTAGGTCTGGTTATAATGCCAATTTGCTCCCTTTTTAAAAATATCTTGAACCTAAATCAGCATGTCCAACAGAATTTTATGCAATAATGAGAATGTATCTGAGCTAATAATATGGTAGCTATTAGTCACATGTGGCTATTTAACACTTGAAATATAGCTAATGAAACAGAAGAATTAACTTTTTATATTTCAGCTGCTATTAACTTGAATTTTCTTTTTTATTAAAGTTGACGTACAATATTACATTAGTCTCAAGTGTACAACATTGTGATTTGACATTTAATACAAATTGATCACCCAATAAGTCCAGCTACTATCTGCCACCACACAAAGTCAATATTCCCAACTATATTCTCTATATTCTACATTACAGCTCCATGACATTTATTTTATAACTGCAAGTTTGTACCTCTTGACCTTCTTCACCTATTTTGCCCAACACTGCAGGCCCCTTCCTCTGGTGATCACCAGTTTTTTCTCTGTGTCTACGAGTCTGTTTCTGTTTCATTTTATTTGTTCGTTTGCTTTTTTAGATTCCATGTATAAGTGAAATCATACAGTCTTAGTCTTTGTCTTTGTCTGACTTATTTCACTTAGCATAATGCTCTCTAGGTCCATCTGTGTTGTCCCACATGGCAAGATTTCATTCTCTTTATGACTGAGTAATGTTCCATTGCATATACATATACCACATCTTCATTATCCATTCATCAATAGACACTGAGTTGCTTCCATATCTTGATTATTGTAATTAACGTTTCAATTAACATGTCATTTTCGATCACAAGAGAAAATTCCACTAGATTCCTGCCTCTCTGGCATTCACGCTAAATTAGTCAATGAATCTCCTTACAGAACCCAGACACTTTACAAGCTGCTGCTTCTGTGCTAGATAGAACTCAGAGCAAGTAAAAGTCTCGGTTTCCCACAGCCTCCAGTTCTCCTGGATGCAAGTCCCACTGGTTTTCAAAGCCAGATGTTAGAGGGACTTGTCTTCCCAGTGCAGGATCCCTAGGCTGGGGAGCCTGACATGGGGTTCTGGGCCCCTGCTTTGCAGAGAGCACTTCTATTGTTGTGATATCCCTGCTTCTTATGGGTCACCACACCAATCGTGTGGTTTCTGACTAGACTATGTCTCAGTTCAGTTCAGTCGCTCAGTCGTGTCCGACTCTTTGCGACCGCTATGTCTCTAGCCCTCCTATTCATCTCAACGTGGCCTTTTCTTTATATCTTTGCTTATAGAAAATCTGTTCATTTTCAGAGATAGTTGTTCATGTAGTTGTTGTTTTGGGGTATTTGTGGGAGGAAATAAGTTTGGGATCTTCTTACTCTGCGATCTTGATCTGGACCTAATTAAATCAAATTGAATTTTACATATCCACATATGACTAGCAATCTATCACATTAGTACAGATCTAGAACAAGAGTTCTTTTTTCCCTACCAAAAATGACTAACTTTATCCTGCAAATGATGGAAAGCTACTAAATGACTGAATTTACATTGCAGAAAGCTTTTTCTGGCTGCTTTAAGGGAGTATGATTTGGAGGGTTGGGAACAAAAAGCAAATGTTGAAGGTCTGAAAGATGCTCATTGGATTTGGCAAGTAGGAGATCACTGCTAGTTTTAAATAGAGAAGTTACAGTAGAGTAGCAGGGTTGTAAACCTCACTGGAAAGAGAGACTGCAAATATAAACCATTCTTGAAAATCTGTTCATTCATATTTTGAAACTGCCTTTTGGTTAATTATTCTCCCCCAAAGACCAGAATCCCTAAGTAAAGGATTTTTTAAAGTAACATCTCAAAAATAATTTGAGATATATTTATACAATCTAACTCATGTTTTCAGATCCTAGAGGGGAAAAAAAAAAACTATGCATCTTTCACTGTCATCCTTAACTTATGTATATACTTATGCTCAAGTCTTCTTAACTCCCATTTCTCTTTTACCACTTAAGGAAAACATAGTAGCACTGAGATATTCTAAGTAAGTCCCTCCAATTCTTATCTTAGGCATTTCTAAGTCCTAAAAGATAAACCTCCAGTCCCTCATCTTCTAACCTATAGTTTATCTAAATAATCTTGTTGTATATTTTCAGTGACACTTTCCCTGAAAGGAACTATTGTACTAAAATTCAGTTTTATAACATCTATGGGGCTTCCAATAACTTCCTGCAATTACTACTATTTGAATTATAAAAATAACAAGATCTTGACCAGATTCCTATAACTTTTTATTTGATTTCACTGGCATATTCCAATTTCTATTTCAAAGAAAAAGATGTGCAAGAGGGGAAAGTAGTGGTCTGAGGAGGGCCTTTGATGGGGAGGAGCCCTGTGATTAGGTAGGAGAGCTCTAACCATACCTGAAATGTTTTATCATTTGAACTGGGTATGAATACAGATATGTTTATCATTTTTTCCTTTATAAAACAAAATATATTAAAAACATATTTTAAATATTGTAAAATGAATGCTTATAACATTAAAAAAAAAAAAGAGAGAAGCAAAAGGCAAAGAAGAAAGGGAAAGACATACCCAACTGAATGCAGAGTTCCAGAGAATAGCAAGGAGAGATAAAGTCTTAAGTGAATAATGCAAAGAAACAGAGGAAGACAATAGAACGGTAAAGACTAGAAATCTCTTCAAGAATATTGAAGATACCAAAGGAACATTTCATGTAAAGATGGACACAATAAAGGATAGAAACTTCTCTTAGGCAAGGACCTAAAAGAAACAGAAGAGATTAAGGAGAGGTGGCAAGAATACACAGAAGAACTATACAAAAAAGGTCTTAATTACCCAGATAACCACGATGGTGTGGTCATTCACCTAGAGCCAGACATCCTGGAGTATAAAGTCAAGTGGACCTTGCGGGCTTGTGCTCAACATTCAGTCCTGTCCAACTCTTTGCAACCCCGTGGACTATAGCCCACTAGGCTCCTCTGTCCATGAGATTCTTCCAGCAAGAATACTGCAATGGGTTGCCATTTCCTCCAGCAGGAGATCTTCTCGATCCAGAGATAAAGCTTGCATGTACTGCACTGGAAGGCAGATTCTCTTCTGCTGAGGCCACCTGGGAAGCATACTAAGACGGCCTTAGGAAGCACTAGGAACCAGAGATCGAATTGCCAACGTCTGTTGGATCACAGAAAAAAGCAAGAGAGTTCCAGAAAAACATCTACTTCTACTTTACTGACCACGCCAAAACCTTTTACTGTGTGGATCACAACAAACTATGGAAAATTCTGGAAGAGATGGGAATACCAGACCACCTGACCTGCCTCCTGAGAAATCTATACGCAGGTCAAGAAGCAACAGTTAAAACTGGACATGCAACAACAGATGGTACAAAATTGGGAAAGGAGTACGTCAAGGCTGTATATTGTCATTCTGTTTATTAACTTATATGCAGAGTACATCATGAGAAATGCTGGGCTGGATGAAGCACAAGTTGGAAACAAGATTGATGGGAGAAATATCAATAACCTCAGATGTGCAGATGACACCACTCTTATGGCAGAAAGCAAAGAAGAACTAAAGAGCCTCTTGATGAAAGTGAAAGGAGAGAGTGAAAAAGATGGCTTAAAACTGAACATTCAGAAAACTAAGATCATGGCATCCAGTCCCATCATTTCATGGCATATAGATGGGGAAACAGAGGAAACAGTGGCTGACTTTATTTTGGCGGGGCGGGGCGGGGGGGGGGGGGGGAGGTTCCAAAATCACTGCAGACGGTGACTGCAGCCATGAAATTAAAAGACACTTACTCCTTGGAAGGAAAGTTATGACCAACCTAGACAGCATATTAAAAAGCAGAGACATTACTTTGCCAACAGAGGTCTGTCTAGTCAACACTATGGTTTTTCCAGTAGTCATGTATGGATGTGAGAGTTGGACCATAAAGAAAGCTGAGGGCCGAAGAATTGATGCTTTTGCACTGTGGTGTTGGAGAAGACTCCTGAGAGTCCCTTGGACTGCAAGAAGATTCAACCAGTCCATCCTAAAGGACATCAGTCCTGGGTGTTCATTGGAAGGACTGATGTTGAAGCTGAAACTCCAATACTTTGGCCACCTGATGTGAAGAGCTGACTCACTTGAAAAGACCCTGATGCTGGGAAAGACTGAAGGCAGGAGGAGAAGGGGGCGACAGAGGATGAGACGGCTGGATGGCATCACCGACTCAATGGACATGAGTTTGAGCAAACTCCAGGAGACAGTAAAGGACAGGGAAGCCTAGCATGCTGCAGTCAATGGAGTCATAAAGAGTTGGACATGACTTAGCAACTGAAAAATAACAGCAATAAGCCTTCCAGAAGGCCTCAGTAATCTTCTCCATGGAAAATTTAGAACAAATCTGCAAGAACTCCCCGAATCTCCAGCAATGATGTAAAATATCTGTTTATGCAATAAATGAGCAGGATTGATGAACCTTTGCTAAACAATTACAGAAACTGTGACCTTTTGAAATTTTTCAATTAAAGGACATTTATAGAATGCTATAAGCAACTTCCACATCCACTTAAACCCACTCGACTAATTCCAGGAATGATATTCACAAAGCATCTTTTTATATCGTACATTTTCTGTATCTTGACCATGTTCAATGACAGCTGACCCAATAATGAGTTATATTATGACTTCCAAGATGCCACACTCTCGTTAATTTCTTCATTGCTCATCTCCTCTTCAACCTCCTTTTGATTGTTGTCCATCTTCTCCCTGATCTCTGAATGGTAGAATACCTCCAAACTCAGTCCTTAAGACATCTTATCTCCTCTTTTCTATCTCCCTTCAGTAATTCTATCCAGCATCATGGCTGTAAATACAAATTTATACATCTAGCTCATCTCTCTAAAATCTGAGATTCATATATTTAACTGCCTACTCAACTTTTCACATGGATGTCTTTGAGGTATTTCAGATTCAACATGTCCAAAACTGAGCTTTTGATCTTCTTCTCAATCCAACTCCAACCATAAACTTCTACATCTCAGTTGACAGAAAATCTATCCTTTCAGTTACTCAGGCAAAATGGCTTGGAATTATCTTAGACTTCTTCCATATTGTCAAA
Source organism: Budorcas taxicolor (assembly GCF_023091745.1). Lineage (NCBI taxonomy): Eukaryota > Metazoa > Chordata > Mammalia > Artiodactyla > Bovidae > Budorcas > Budorcas taxicolor. The sequence goes on from NC_068926.1 coordinate 68,096,325, forward strand.
AAATATTGTTGGCACTACTTCAAAATATATCCGGAACCTAACTACTTCTCACTACCTCCATACTGACACCCTCATTTCTGACACAGATTACTGCAACAGCTTCCTAATGGGTCTCTTATCCTATATTCCACAGTCTAGTCTCAACACAGCAGCCAGAGTAATCCTCTTAAATGGTAAGTTAGATTATTACTCCGTTGCTCACATTTCATTTAAAAAGCTAGAGTTCTTATAGCAGTCTATGATCACCCAGATGATCCAGTTCCTCTTACCTTCCTCCCTGCTCATTCCTCTCCAACCATATGAAAGTCCTTCTTCAGATGCACCAGGTACCTTCCTGCCTAAGGAGTTTTGCTTTAGATATTCCCTCTGCTTAGAGCGCTCTTTTTCCACATAATTTCATGGGTAACTTCCACACCTCCTTAAACTGCTTGCTCAATTATTATTTTTTGCATAAAACCTACCCTCACTCTCACCGTCCTAACAGTGCTACCTTTACTTTGCTTTTCCCCCCCCTGACAGCACTTACCATTTCTAATGTACCATATATTGATTTTTATTATTATTTCTCTCCTGTCCCCAGATAGCTCCATCTCAGCTGATGAAAATTTTTTCTTTTGATTCATCGATGTATCCCAAGTTCCTACAACATTATCCAGCACATAAGAGATATCCAATTAATATCTGCTGGGTGAAAAAACCAAAACTCATAAGCCAGTGGCCTGTTAGTGACTAAGAATGACAAAAAACCACAACTACTAAGAGCCATGAAGCCCTATTCTTTTTGTTCAATCTAGCCTAACAAATAGATTATAAACCTACTGGTCCTACAAATAATGACAAGTCTTGCAAATTATGTGTCCACATTGTTCCTAAAACCATAGAAACATGAACTTAATCCAAAAGGGACACTATTCACTGCAGATTTTTGGTCTATACATAGTATTGACAGCAAACTCATTGCTTGCAGGTAAAATCAAGTTTGGGAGAATTATAACGTTCAGTCACTTCAATTCAGTTCAGTCGCTCAGTCGTGTCCGCCTTTTTGCGACCCCATGAATCGCAGCATGCCAGGCCTCCCTGTCCATCACCAACTCCCAGAGTTCACTCAGACTCACGTCCATCGAGTCAGTGATGCCATCCAGCCATCTCATCCTCGGTCGTCCCCTTCTCCTCCTGCCCCCAGTCCCTCCCAGCATCAGTCTTTTCCAGTGAGTCAATTCTTCACATGAGGTGGCCAAAGTATTGGAGTTTCAGCTTCAGCATCATTCTCTCCAAAGAAATCCCAGGGCTGATCTCCTTCAGAAGGGACTGGTTGGATCTCCTTGCAGTCCAGGGACTCTCAAGAGTCTTCTCCAACACCACAGTTCAAAAGCATCAATTCTTTTGATGAAAAGCTCAGCTTTCTTCACAGTCCAACTCTTGCATCCATACATGACTACAGGAAAAACCATAGCCTTGAATAGATGGACCTTTGTTGGCAAAGTAATGTCTCTGCTTTTGAATATGCTATCTAGGTTGGTCATAACTTTTCTTCCAAGGAGTAAGTGTCTCTTAATTTCATGGCTGCAGTCACCATCTGCAGTGATTTTGGAGCCCAAAAAAATAAAGTCTGACACTGTTTCCCCATCTATTTCCCATGAAGTGATGGGACCAGATGCCATGATCTTCGTTTTCTGAATGTTGAGCTTTAAGCCAACTTCTTCACTCTCCTCTTTCACTTTCATCACTCTGCCATAACTTTAGAAAGTAGAATTAAAGTTCAAAACTTCAAAGTGACTTTGAATTTGTGAAATGGTCTATTAAAAAAACAAAAACAAGTAATTTCCTAGCAGCCCAGTGCTTAGGACTCAGTGTTCTCATTGCTAGGGCCCAGGTTCAAACCCTGGTTGGGGAACTGAGACTTCACAAGCCACACATCATGGCCAAAAAACACAAAACAAACCCAAGATGACCCTTAATAGGTAAAGGTATTCTTAATAATTAAAAGTATACAATTTTAAGTAAGTTTCACATAGAGCTCTGCCACCTACAAATTGTTTTTCAGAAAAACCCTTAATCGATCCTCACAACAATCCCAAGAGATGTGTTATCACCAACTCCATTTAACTGTTGGGGTAACTGAGGTTAACAGAAGTTACCTGCCAATGCAGGAGACATGGGTTCAATCCTTGATCTGGGAGGATCGCACATGCTACGGAGGAAATAAGCCTGTGCACCACAACCATTGAGCATATGCTCTAAAGCCGAGGAGTTACAACTACTTAAGCCCATGCACCCAAGAGCCCATGCTCCACAAGAGAAATCACAGCAATGAAAAGCCTGTGCACTGCAACAAAGCCCCAGCATAACCAAAATTAAATAATTTTTTTTTAATTTTACTTTTTGGTGTATGTCTATGCATGTGTATATACAGAGAGATTTATATATCCATCAAATACCTGGGAAGGATACAAAACAGCTAGTAGCAGCAGATGCCTTTGAAGAGGGAAATTGGATGTCTAAAAGAAAGGAATGAAAGGAAAACTTATTTTTTACTGTATAACCTTTTGTACCTTCTTAAATATCATACTATAAGCATCTGTCACCTATTCAAAACTGAAGTAGTTATTTAAAAGTTACATACCCACATAATCTAATAGTCCCCTGAGGGCCCCACGGACACATGGTCATTTACTAGTTTTACTGTTCAAATCTCTGAGCTGGAAGGACTAGTGGAGTAGAGAGAGGAAGAATGACTTCTCAGGAATTAGGTTTTGTACTCATAGCAGAAAGATCAGTTGTAGGCTACTGGTCAAAGCTTCTTGAGCTTGGAAGAAGTTTTCTCATTCATTCACTAGTATATTTAACAACTGCACTTGAAAGATACAAAGACAACAATAAGAAGTCCCCAGCGCTACAGTTAAGGCACAGATAAAGTATGGAAGTTGTGATGAGAGATATCTATGCTATACCTAAAACTTTAGAGACAATATGAGCTTCAGAGAACATTTAGTCTGCAGTATTGTTTAATTATTAATAAGCTAATCTTATCTCTCATTGCCAAGGGGAATTGCAGCTTTTTGACCTTATTATGAGATTGATAATTCCAACATTTAATAAACTCTGAAAGCAGGAGACTAGTCAGAAGTATAATTTGGGAATTTCAATAAATTGAGAATTTTAATCAGGGATTACATAAATTACTAAAATGTACTAGATCTTTTACTTAAAATAAACACTCTGGGGAATCTAGTAAACTGAAGCATTAAAATATTTTCTTTAACATCCAGTACCAGAGCCATTACCAACTGTTAGCATCTCTTTCCCAGATAATTCAGAGTTTCTATATGGTTTTTAAAAGAGAACAGGGGTGTTTTGAATTATTTCTCAATTCTTATATAAACCACAATGGGGGAAAAAATGTTCTTTGCACTCATCTGTCAATGAGCCCCCAAACAACTCAGTTAATCACTGTAGTGAGAAGTCTTATTCTAGAGCTTCAGGTATTTTTCAGAGCATTTTCCCATGTTCTGGACTTCAGAAAACAAAGAGAACAAAAAAACAGTAAAGCTGTGCAGTTTTCAGTACAGATGACAGACAGTTCAGTTCAGTCACTCAGTCGTGTCCGACTCCTCGCGACCCTGTGAACCACAGCACGCCAGGCCTCCCTGTCCATCACCGACTGCCAGAGTCTACCCAAACCCATGTCCATTGAGTCGGTGATGCCATCCATCCGTCTCATCCTCTGTCGTCCCCTTCTCCTCCTGCCCTCAATCTTCCCCAGCATCAGGGTCTTTTCAAATAAGTCAGCTCTTTGCATCAGGTGGCCAAAGTATTGGAGTTTCAGCTTCAACATCAATCCTTCCAATGAACACCCAGGACTGATGTCCTTTAGGATGGACTGGTTGGATCTCCTTGCAGTCCAAGCAACTCTCAAGAGTCTTCTCCAACACCACAGTGCAAAACCATCAATTCTTCGGCCCTCAGCTTTCTTTATAGTCCAACTCTCACATCCATACATGACTACTGGAAAAACCATAGTCTTGACTAGACAGACCTTTGTTGGCAAAGTAATGTCTTTGCTTTTTAATATGCTGTCTAGGTTGGTGATAACTTTGCTTCCAAGTTACAGATGACAGTAATGACAGCATAATTATCATACCTGTAGGCAGGTGAAAGTACAATCAAGCATTGGCCAAAGGGTATATACTTCAAGAACTAAATAGAACATACCTTATGTTACTGATCTGTTAAAGCTACCTGAGCTGAGAGCATGGCCTCAACCACTTATGTGTTGACTCTAAAATCACTATCAGGAAAATATATGTATTGGTGTAAGGGTAGAATACCACAGGAGGAAGAGTAGGGGTTTCATATCTTCATATCTCCATACAGACTGCAGAATGTGTTTTACAAGGCATTTCACATTTTACAGTTAATACTAAACATTAAAATCAAGCCTTACCCCTATTTTGAAATTAGTTAAAATGCTAGTTCTCATTAACTCCATGTAATTTCCAAAAATTAGTAATCAATGCAACAATGTGCCAAACCACCTTCAGAAACCATTACCTAACCTTTCAGCATCCATATCTTTGTCACAGAGAAAAACCAGTTTTAAGTATCCATTAGTGCTTTCAGAAAGTTCTGAAACCAGTATTTCCAGCATAACTTCCTAAAATTTCACTGATAGAAGGCATTGTGTAGAACAACTCCCAAATATCTTCTACAGCAAAAGACCTTTGTAAATGGCATCTTTCTGATTCTGCAGTAAGTATCTTTATTTAAAATATTTCCAGTTTACACAAATTCAGCATTCATTTACAGTATTTGCTGAGCCTTTATTATGTACTAGGCAGTATGGACCTGGAGCACGTAAATGAATAAGACAAAGTTCCCACACTCAAGAAATTCAGTCGAGGGTTCTCTGGTGGCTCAATGGTAAAGAATCCACCTGCCAACATAGGAGATGCAGGTTAAATCCCTGGTCCAGGAAGATGCTACATGTTGCAAAGCAACTAAGCCCATGCACTCTAGAGTCCAGGAACTGCAAAATACTGAGCCCATGTGCTACAACTACTGAAGCCTGTGCGCCCTGGAGCTCATGCCCCACGACAAGAGAAGCCACCACAATGAGAAGCCCCCACACAGCAACTAGAGTAGCCTCCACTTGCCACAACCAGAGTAAAGCCCACAGCAACAAAGACCCAGCACAACCATAAATAAATAAAACACAAATAAACAAAATTATTTTTTAAAAAAGAAATTCACAGTCTAGGCATACAGAGAAGGATAACAGTCAGCTATAATACAGTGTGAATGGTCACTACTGATGGCTGTGATAAGGACAGAGCATTACGGGAGCACACAGAGGTATCCCCAAGAAGAACCCATTAATGCCCAAATGCTTCATGATTTTTAAATTTCCATATTTTATAAAACACTGTTGCTGGTGTTTAATAAGGACAAATGTGATACAAGGGTAAAATATTTAAAGTAATATTCTTTTTGATGACTGCCAACCCTTATTTGGTGAAGATGAATAACCCTAATTCTCTGAAGTAGGACTCTAATTATATAATGAAACATGAAGCCCTCTAAGATATGGAAAAAAAACTGCCATAAGCTGAAAATCAATGAAGCAGCAAGCCACTGTTAGAGCTTTAAGTATATCTTATCCCTTCGTACTTTAGGGTAGAAACAAAGGTTGAAACTCACAGCCAAAATAAATTTAAAGTAAGATTCAATTTATTAGAACTCTAATCTATTCATAACTTTTAGAGAAAATCTATAATATAGCATAGCATAGTATATTATAAAGTGGGGTACCCCTGTATGTATAACAATCCCTAGATATCATTACACTTCAACTATTGAAATAGATAGGATCCTCTCTTTAGGAAGGAAGAATGCTTAAACACAAGGTATCACAAAAATATGGGAAAATGAAAGTCAAAATATCTGTTGCAGCCTTCACTATCTGATCAATAAGAAGGGAAGTCTGCATGTTAAATCAAGTCGCTAATCACTCACAGCCCTGCACTGCTGTTGAGCTTGCCCAAGCACACTATCTTCTTGGTATACTACTGCCTCCCGGGGGTTACAGCACATTACTACTCCTTTGAGAAAACTGGCATAAACAGAAAACACAGAAATTATTTTCTACTAAAAACACAATACAAAAGCTCCATGTCAAATACCTTTCCTAAATAATCTCTATTTTTAACTGTCATATTTATTTCTGTCTGAATAATTGGGAACAAAGTACATAATACAACTTAATTATAGAAAGTGGTTGTTAATATGATTAAGAACATCAGGGCTTATACAGCATTTTGCATTTACAAAACACTTAGCCAACATTAGGCGATTAATCTTTAGAACATTCTTGAGGTCAATATCACAACCATTTTTTTTACAGGAAAGCAAACAGCAAAGTTAAGTGAAGTATTAGAAATAAAAAGACTAGTCATAATCAGCAAAGTGCCACAGAATGGTTTAATGTAAAATATGAAGCATTAATACAGTTATTCATTTCTAATACCCTATGACCCATCTCTAGGAGAAACTAACTACTCTCTTAAACTGTGGTCCCATAACATTTTCTAGATCCCTCTATTAAAAGACTTACTACTTCTGTATTATGGTTATCAAATTGGCATATCAATTGCTGTGTATCCCCCACAGGGCTTTGTACAGTGTCTAGCACACAGCAAGACATGGCAAAGAACCATTCAGGCATCTTCCAAGTATTAAGGACCTGCTACAAGCAGGGGCTATTCTGGATACAGTGGTGAAAAAGAAAGCCAAGTTCGCTAGTCTCATGGAACATACAATCTAGGAGGCAAAGGTGGATGACAAAAAAAAAAAATCAAGTAGTAAGAAGAGCTATAGAGAAAACAAAAGCAGGGCAGTGTGACTACAGATGGCTATGTAGTTACATTAGATTAGGCAGTGATATTCAAGCTGGTATCTGAACACAAAAAATAACCAGCTATAACTATTAATATATGAGGAAAAGACAATTCCAGGGGGCAAATGCCAAAAGTCGGCAAGAAATGGAAACATTCAAGGTACAGGAGGGAAAAAAGAAAAATGAAAACTGTGATAAGAGCAGTGGGCCAATGAATGAGTGATAAAATATGAAATCAGAGAGGTGGGCAGGGCGTTCTTGGGTCATGATAAGAATTTCACTCTGAATGAAATGGAAAATTCTTTATGACTTCATAACATGTATTTGGACTTCCCTGGTGGCTCAGATGGTAAAGCGTCTGTCTACAATGTGGGAGACCCAGGTTCGATCCCTGGGTCGGGAAGATCCCTTGGAGAAGGAAATGGCAATCCACTCCAGTACTATTGCCTGGAAAATCCCATGGACAGAGGAACCTGGTAGGTTACAGTCTATGGGGTCGCAAAGAGTTGGACACGACTGAGCGACTTCACTCACTCGCTTAACATGTATTTGCCAATCTGAATTGCTGTATTTGTATGGCCGGTAGCATTAAAAGGAAAATTAATTCTGAGAAAGGAAAATTACTATGCTATTCGTTAGGGAGCCTTTCTATTTTAATAGATTAGTTTTCAGTGAAAAGTTATTTTATAATTAAATCTTCAGACTAAAGGATAAAACAGCAGTGTCTACTAACATTTTAATAGAAGTTAGAATAATGAGATTTTGACAGTCTCTTATTGGAAGAAACGGAAGGGCTCCTGCATAAACCACTGTACATTATAAATGACAGTACTAGGATCTTATGCTAATCACTTATTAATTTTGCAAAGCCTAAGATATCTCCAAATAGCTCATGATGAGTGCCAGACGGGCATCTGGAGAGGAGGTTCCTGAGTGAAAGCATGGAAGTATCATTAAATATAATAAATCTCTTCCTCTTACCAGAGAAATCAGAAAGAAAAAGTATCCATTTAGAAGTGAGAACACTTCTCACCATATTAACTGAACAAAATACAGCAATCACCTAAAAATCAAGTGCAGATTTAAATTTCCCCTGTGATGACAACGGTGCTATGAAGGCCTCAAGGCCAGTTCCAAGCTACACCACCAAGATTCAGTTAAATTTAACCTCACAAATAGTCAATGCACAAAAAATATTATCATTTGCACATTCTAGGTAGCTGGTTCCTGACATTTGAACTTTGTGTATTATCTACCTATTTAAGGTTTTTTTTATTTTTATGGTAAAAAAAGGTAACAAAATTACCATCTTAGCTATATTTAAGTGTACAGTTCAGTACTATTAAGCGTATTCACATTGTTATGCATCAGATTTCCAGAACTTTTTTATCTTGCGAAATCTATACCCACTGAACCACACTGCCTATTTCCCTTTCCCCCAACTCCTGGCAACCACCATTCCACTCTGTGTTTCTATATCACTCCCTGTTCTGTTTTTTACTGATAATATTACACTGTAATAGTACACAAGTTCCTACAAAAGTAACTATGTATACAAGATTTTGATTTGGTAATTTAGTTGGTTTATTTTTGTTTAAACACACAATTTTATCCCTGTTTCCTAAACCAAAATATAGATAGTAGAAGGGGCTAAAAATTACCTCCAATACGTAGGCAAGAATACAGAAGTGACCTGGAATTACACTGTAATACATACTATGCTATTTTCAATCCACCATGAATATTAACAAAATTATTATAGGGAAGAAAGCTATTAGCCACTAGTAGTATGCCAAGGAGTCAATATGATACAATCTAGTTATATGGAAAAATACATAGTATATAGGAAAAATTAATCATAGACTTCAAAAGACTTAAGTTTGAGAATAGTCCAGTAGACAATAATAAAATTTTTATTTTTATATTTTATCAAGAACTTCTGCATATAATAATTCATTAAGTTAAATCACAATCCCTCCAGATGCTTCCTTCTTCTCTAACAGATAAAAATGCTTACCATGCTGACCTCATAAGGATGATACAGAGTAAAAAATGAAATAATAAATGCAAACAATTTGAAAGTTGATACTTCTGCATGTATATAAATTGTCTGAAGATAAATCCAAAAAAGGTATCACTTTTAACCAAGAAATAGTCAACATGGTGCTAAATTTATTATTTATTTATTATTATTTATATTTATTATTTGTCAAATAATTTATAGGTTATCCTGAATATGAAGAGACAGCAAAATTTCCTCTACCCACTTGGTGCCAAAAAAAAAAAGAATTCTCTCAAATCTGCTAATGGTCAGGTCAAAACTAAAAGAAAATCAAAATACAAATCTACAGACTACATACAACAAGAACCAAAGGAGCAGGAATACAGGTGTGATTACTCATGATACAGAGCAGAGAGTCTTTAAAAAAATATACTATATGTAAGTAACTTTTTCCAAAAGTACTTTCTTTTTGAATTGGTGACTTGGTAAACTGCCTCCCAAGTAGCACTAGTGATAAAGAGCATGCATGCCAATGCAGGAGATGTAACAGTCATGGGTTCAATCTCTGGGTCGGGAAGATTCTCGGAGGAAGAAATGGCAACCCACTCCAGGATTCTTACCTGGAAAATCCCATGGACAGAGGAACCTGGCGGGCTATTGTGCTATACTCCACAGGGTCGCAGAGTCGGACATGACTGCAACTTACCACATCAGTAATACCTGCTCCACGAAAATTACAAAGGCACAAGCACAGGCAAGATTCTGTATAGGACAAATTAACACTAAAATCAAGAACAAAACCACTTCTCTGTGACATTATATAGTTACAGAACTATGTGGAATTTACATGAAGAATCTTGTATCTCATTCTTTAAAAAGCTGTATTGAGAATATGATCAAGAAAGTCATATAAAGCCATATTTATTTCCATCCCTGAATTGTACAAATTATCCTATAACTGCCTACACAAATCAAAAGTAAGAGGGTTTTATTATTTAGTAAGCAGGCAGTCAAGTTCAGTTGCTTACTGGTGTCCAACTCTTTGTGACCCCATGGACCCCATAGGTATCCTTACTCAAACTCATGCCCATCAAGTCGGTGATGCCACCCAACCATCTGTCGTCCCCTTCTCCTGCCTTCAATCTTTCCCAGCATCAGTGTCTTTTCCAATTAGTCAGTTCTTCATCAGGTGGCCAAAGTATTGGAGCTTTAGGTTCAGCATCCGTCCTTCTAATGAACATTTAGGACTGATATCTTTTAGGACTGACTGGTTTGATATCCTTGCAGTCCAAGGGACTCTCAGAAGTATCAATTCTTCAACACTCAACTTTCTTTATGGTCCAACTCTCACATCCGTACACAAACTACTGGAAAAATCATAGCTTTGACTAGACAGACCTTTGTTGGCAAAGTAATGTGTCTGCTTTTTAATATGCTCTCTAGGTTGGTCACAGCTTTTCTTCCAAGAGCAAGTGTCTTTTAACTTCATGGCTGCAGTCACCATCCGCAGTGATTTTGGAGCCCAAGAAAATAAAGTGTGCCACTGTTTCCATTGTTTCCCCACCTATCTGCCATGAAGTGATGGGACTGAATAACATGACCTTCATTTTTTGAATGTTGAATTTTAAGCCGTCTTTTTTACTCTCCTCTTTCACTTTCATCAAGAAGCTATTAAGTTCCTCTTCGTTTTCTACCATAAGGGTGGTGTCATCTGCACATCTGAGGTTATTGATATTTCTCCCATCATTCTTGATTCCACTTGTGCTTCATCCAGCCCAGCATTTCACATGATGTACTCTGCATATAAGTTAAATAAACAGGGTGACAATTTACAGCCTTGACATGCTCCTTTCCCAATTTGGAAACAGTAGGCAGTCAAGGCATTCTCAAATTCTGAACCTCTGATAGCCCACCCTGTATAATCACCTTTTAAATTCCTCCCCCTTTTGAAAGGAATCCTTTGCTTATGACACTATTTGGTAAGCTTCTATCATCAGTTTGGCACAAAACATAAAGCCGCACCGAAGGATTCTAATGGGATCCATAAAATGAATCACAATAATTCAGTCCATGAAGAGTTCAGATAACTGGGGTCTAGGGGGAGGGGAAGAGTTCTAGTTTCATGTCAATTAGAAAAAGGCTATGGTGAGATTTCAATGTGGTTGTAAGTACCATAGGTATTAATAGAAAGGTCCTACTTCAATTAAATATCAACCCAGATTAAAAGTCACTTACTCTCCAGGTTTCTTTGCAACCAGAGCAACAAGCTGTCCTTCAAAATACGGCAAGGTGCAATTATCCAACTAATTTCAAATCTTTCAATCAATAAAAGAAAACTATTAATTATGATACTTCATTTTTCCTTTTAACAAATATTTATTGAAGGACCACAATGTTCCAAACTCTTATTATTATGATCACCCAATAGAGTCTATATAACAGCCATAGAAACTTCATATAAAAATAATGGCATAATTAAACTTTCTAAATCTTTTAAAAATAACTTATATATACTTTGATAAATGCATTAACTAAATACAATAAAATTAGATGTTCAGTTCAGCTCAGTTCAGTCGCTCAGTCATGTCCGACTCTTTGCCACCCCATGAACCGCAGCATGCCAGGCCTCCCTGTCCATCACCAACTGCCAGAGTCTATCCAAAGCCATGTCCATTGAGTCGGTGATGCCATCCAACCATCTCATTCTCTGTCGTCGCCTGCTCCTCCTGCCCTCAGCATCTTTCCCAGCATCAGGGCCTTTTCAGATGAGTCAGCTCTTCGCACCAGGTGGCTAAAGTATTGGAGTTTCAGCTTCAACATCAGTCCTTCCAATGAACACCCAGGACTGATCTCCTTTAGGATGGACTGGTTGGATCCATCCAAGGGACTCTCAAGCATCTTCTCCAACACCACAGTTCAAAACCATCATTTCTTTGGTGCTCAGCTTTCTTTATAGTTCAACGCTCACATTCATACATGACTACCAGAAAAATCAAACTTTGACTAGACGGACCTTTGAATATGCTATCTAGGTTGGTCATAACTCTCCTTCCAAGGAGTAAGCGTCTTTTAATTTCATGGCTGCAGTCACCATCTGCAGTGATCTTGGAGCCCCCAAAAATAGTCAGCCACTGTTTCCACTGTTTCCCCATCTATTTGCCATGAAGTGATGGGACCGGATGCCATGATGTTACTTTTCGGAATGTTGGGTTTTGAGCCAACTTTTTCCTTTCCTCTTTCACTTTCATCAAGAGGCTCTTTAGTTCTTCTTCACTTTCTGCCATAAGGGTGGTGTCATCTGCACATCTGAGGTTATTGATATTTCTCCCAGTAATCTTGATTCCAGCCTGTGCTTCTTCCAACCCAGCATTTCTCATGATGTACTCTGCATGTAAGTTAAATAAGCAGGGTGACAATATACAGCCTTGACATACTCCTTTTCCTATTTGGAACCAGTCTGTTGTTCCATGTCCACTTCTAACTGTTGCTTCCTGACCTGCATACAGGTTTCTCAAGAGGTACATCAGGTGGTCTGGTATTCCCATCTCTCTCAGAATTTTCCACAGTTTATTGTGATCCACATAGTCAAAGGCTTTGGCATAGTCAATCAAGCAGAAATAGATGTTTTTCTGGAACTCTCTTGCTTTTTCCATGATCCAGTGGATGTTGGCAATTTGATCTCTGGTTCCTCTGCCTTTTCTAAAACCAGCTTGAACATCAGGAAGTTCACGGTTCACGTATTGCTGAAGCCTGGCTTGGAGAATTTTGAGCATTACTTTACTAGCATGTGAGATGAGTGCAACTGTGCAGTAGTTCGAGCATTCTTTGTCTGGGGAGGCATTACAAATAGCTGTGAAAAGAAGAGAAGCGAAAAGCAAAGGAGAAACGGAAAGAAAAACTCTGAATGGAGAGTTCCAAAGAATAGCAAGAAGAGATAAGAAAGCCTTCCTCAGCAATCAATGCAAAGAAATAGAGGAAACCAACAGAATAGGAAAGACTAGAGATCTCTTCAAGAAAATTACAGATAGCAAGGGAACATTTCATGCAAAGATGGGCTCAATAAAGGACAGAAATGGTATGGACCTAACAGAAGCAAAAGATAAGAAGAAGAGGTGGCAAGAATACACAGAAGAACTGTACAAAAAGGATCTTCATGACCCAGATAATCACGATAATGTGATCACTCATCTAAAGCCAGACATCCTGGAATGTGAAGTCAAGTGGGCCTTAGAAAGAATCACTACAAAGAAAGCCAGCAGAGGTGATGGAATTCCAGTTGAGCTATTTCAAATCCTGAAAGATGATGCTGTGAAAGTGCTACACTCAATATGCCAGCAAATTCAGAAAACTCAGCAGTGGCCACAGGACTGGAAAAGGTCAGTTTTCATTCCAATCTCAAAGAAAGGCAATGCCAAAGAATGCTCAAACTACTGCACAGTTGCACTCATCTCACATGCTAGCAAAGTAATGCTCAAAATTCTCCAAGCCAGGCTTCAGCAATATGTGAACCATGAACTTCCAGATGTTCAAGCTGGTTTTAGAAAAGGCAGAGGACCAGAGATCAAATTGCCAACATCCACTGGATCATGGAAAAAGCAAGAGAGTTCCAGAAAAACATCTATTTCTGCTTGATTGACTATGCCAAAGCCTTTGACTATGTGGATCACAATAAACTGTGGAAAATTCTGAGAGAGATGGGAATACCAGACCACCTGACCTGCCTCTTGAGAAACCTGTATGCAGGTCAGGAAGCAACAGTTAGAAGTGGACATGGAACAACAGACTGGTTCCAAATAGGAAAAGGAGTATGTCAAGGCTGTGTACTGTCACCCTGCTTATTTAACTTACATGCAGAGTACATCATGAGAAACGCTGGGTTGGAAGAAGCACAAGCTGGAATCAAGATTACTGGGAGAAATATCAATAACCTCAGATGTGCAGATGACACCACCCTTAAGGCAGAAAACGAAAAAGAACTAAAGAGCCTCTTGATGAAAGTGAAAGAGGAGAGTGAAAAAGATGGCTTAAAGCTCAACATTTAGAAAACTAAGATCATGGCATCTAGTCCCGTCACTTCACGGGAAATAGATGGGGAAACAGTGGAAACAATGTCAGACTTTATCTTTTTGGGCTCCAAAATCACTGCAGATGGTGATTGCAGCCATGAAATTAAAAGACGCTTACTCCTTGGAAGGAAAGTTATGACCAACCTAGATAGCATATTCAAAACCAGAGACATTACTTTGCCAACAAGGGTCTGTCTAGTCAAGGCTATGGTTTTTCTGGTAGTCATGTATGGATGTGAGAGAGACTGTGAAGAAAGCTGAGCGCCGAAGAATTGATGCTTTTGAACTGTGGTGTTGGAGAAGACTCTTGAGAGTCCCTGGACTGCAAGAAGATCTAACCAGTCCATTCTAAAGGAGATCAGTCCTGGGTGTTCTTTGGAAGGAATGATGCTAAAGCTGAAACTCCAATACTTTGGCCACCTCACGCGAAGAGTTGACTCATTGGAAAAGACTCTGATGCTGGGAGGGATTGGGGGCAGGAGGAGAAGGGGACGACAGAGGATGAATGGCTGGATGGCATCACCAACTCAATGGACATGAGTTGGAATGAACTCTGGGAGTTGGTGATGGACAGGGAGGCCTGGCGTGCTGCAATTCATGGGGTCGCAGAGTCGGACACGACTGAGCAACTGAACTGAACTGATGTGAAAGTAAATGTTGGGGACAGAACCAAGGAAACACTTAACATTCTTTCCTCTTCTAATAATGAGATTCGATAATATGTATTGAATAGTTATCATTATACTTGAAAACTTAATCTGTTCAAAACACTGCATCAAACTACTGAAAGGCAGAACAGTCTTAACTATAAACACAAGAGGGCGCACAAGACTGGTAAATTCATAAAACTGAACACAAGTTGCATTCTGCTCAACCATCTGCAGCTCTTAAAACAGTGACATGGATTTTCAAAGGATTCTTCATGCATGTAGTTGAGGCCAATTGCAATGAAAATATTCCCCTTTCTCAATATACTTTTGAGAAATCAAATCACTGCATCTCTTGATAACACAAACTCCTATCCAAATAGACTTTAAACTTACATTTAATATCTTATCACTATGAGAAAGTATGACTTTTTTCCAAGGTATAGTTGCTTTACACTGCTGTGTCAGCCTCTACTGTCCAGTGAAATAAATCAGCCATACATATACCTATACATCCGCTCTGTTTTGGATTTCCTTCCCCTTTAGGTCACCACAGAGCACTGAGAAGAGTTCCCTACACAGTAAGTTCTTATTAGTTATTTAGTATTCTACACACAGTAGTGGTGTCTTCCCTGGTGACGCAGACAGTAAAGAATCCGCCTGCAGTACAGGAGACCCAGGTTTGATCCCTGGGACAGGAAGATCCCCTTTAGAAGAGAATAACTGCCTACTCCAGTATTCTTCCCTGGAGAATTTCAAGGACAGAGGAGCCTGGCTACAGTCTATGGGACTGCCAAGTCGGATATGACTGAGCGACTAGTACACACATACACACAATGTACATATGCCAATCTCCCAATTGAACTCAGCCCTCTCCCTTTCCCCTATGGAACCCATACAGTTGTTCTCTACATCTGTGCCTTTATTTCTGCTTTGCAGATAAGAATATCTAAACCATTCTTCTAGATTTCACATATATGCATTAATATACAATGTCTTTTTTCTGACTTACTTCATTGTGTATAACAGTCTTTAGAGACAACCATATCTCTACAAACAGCACAATTTTATTCCTTTTTATGGCTGAGTAATATGCCATTGTGTATGTATGTGCTCCAACTTCTTTATCCATTCTTCTGCTGACAGACATGCTTCCACATCCTGGTTATTTTCAATCGTGCTGTGATGAACTCTGGAGTGCATGCGTCCTCTGGAACTATGCTTTTCTCCAGTTATATGCCCAGGTGTGGGACTGCGGGGTCACATGTGCTTCTATTTTCAGTTTAAGCAACCCCACACCGTTCTCCACAGTGGCTGTACCAATTTACATTCCCACTGACAGTGTAAGGGGCTTCCCTTTTCTTCACACCCTCTCCAGCATTTATTTTCTGTAGATTTTTTGATGATAGCCATTCTGATCAGTATGAGGTGATATCTTATTGTAGTTTTGATTTGCATTTCTCTAATAATTAGTGATGTTGAGCACCTTTTCATGTGTGTGTTGGCCATCTGTATATCTTCTTTGGAGAAATGTCTACTTAGGTCTTCCACCCATTTTTTGATTCAGTTATTTTTTAATATTGAGCTGCACTGTATATTTTGGAAATTAATCCCTTGTCACTCTATTCATTTGCAAATATCTTCTCCCATTCTGAAGGTTGTCTTTTTATGGTCCCCTTTGTTGGACAAAAGCTTTGAATTAGGTCCCATTTGCTCATTTTTGTTTTTACTTTCATTATTTTAAGAGGTGGGTCAAAAAAGATGTCACTGCAATTTGTCAAAGAGAATTCCGCCTATGTTTTCCTCTGACAGTTTTACAGTGTCTGGCTTTACATTTATGTGAAAGCATGATTGTTAATCAGAAGTTTATGCCACTTCATAATCTAACTTTCTCCTTGGAAAATCTACCATTTAGAAGCTAGCCATCTCTTATAATGCCTGTTTTCAACTAACTTAAAAGCTTCTCCATTTAATGACTAGAATCATAATAAACTTATCTATAGGAAATAAACCTCCAACTTTTAGAAACTGATGCAAATCTGTATCATACTAGTATCAGCTATTTAATTCTCAGGTAGTTAGTATTCTTTCTATAACATTCTATTCCAAAATTGGCTGTGAATCGATTCTAAGTAATAGAGTATGATTTCTTTAGTTCACTCACTCACTAAATAAGCTACCATATAAGAAGTGTCTCTATGTGAATAAAACAGACTAAGATTACAGAGCCTACATGAAGGTACATAATCCAAAATAACTGCCAAGCATGTTCTGCCTACCCTAAGATTCACAGCAGATCATATTCTACACACATACACAGTTCTAGGCATGCAACTCTGTTCAGCTTTATATTGTCCTAATACAGGCTGTGACACATGAAATTACCCTGAATGCCAGTAGTTTCATATGTTGCCTACTTCCTACACAGAAGAGACTTGAATATTATTTATCCCATACATATCATTATGTGAAAGTGAAGGTCGCTCAGTCGTGTCCAACTCTTTGTGACCCCATGGACTATACAGTCCATGGAATTCTCCAGGCCAGAATACTGGAGTGGGTAGCCTTTACCTTCTCAGGGGTTCTTCCCAACTCAGGAATCGAACTCAGGTCTCCCACATTGCAAGTGGATTCTTTAACAGCTGAGCCACAAGGGAAGCCAAGAATACTGGAGTGGGTAGCCTATCCCTTCTCCAGAGGATCTTCCCGACCCAGGAATCTAACCGGGGTTTCCTGCATTGCAGGCGGGTTCTTTACCAACTCAGCTATGAGGTAAGCTCCATTATTATGTGAATGAAACAAAAAAAGACAGATGAAACTGACTGCTAGGATCAAGAGTCAGGCAAAAAGTCCAAACCAGGCTAGGTAGTATGAGCAAAGCCTGACAATCCAGAACAAAGGATAAAAAATGTATTATTTTAATCATCAAAAGTCAGGGAACAAACCAAGGGAATAACAATTAGAACCCAGAATCCAGTCAATTAAATAAGTTACTTGTAATGTAAGCGCATGGTACAGGCTTGGATACTACAGTCCATCTATCTGATCTAGATTCCTAATATACTTCTTTCTAGGTACTTAATTCTGGACCAGAGAGGGAAAGGTATTTATAAAAAATACTACCAGAGCATCTGTGAAATCTGAATAGGGTCTGCGGATTGGATAGCAGTATTGTATTCAGTACTTGTTGAAGGGTTTAGGGGTAATGGGACATCATGTCCACAATTCATTCTCAAACGGTTCAGAAAACAACAGTAACAGTTATAGGAAAAGAGAATTATAAACCAAATATGGAAAAATGTTAGCAACTGGGGGATCCAGATGAGAGATATACAGGAGTTCTTTGAACTAATATCACAACTTCTCTGCATGTTTCCCATTATTTCAAAATTAAAAATATAAAACTAAGTAAGAAAATAAAATTTATAAATGCTTTGATATAGTATAAGAGAAATATCTAAATTAATAAACATGAAAATATTTCAAAATAAAAATGAAAGTAAATGAGATTCTTTGACAAAAGAGTATATTACATCTCAAAAAAATCTATGTTAATAAACACATGAAGCAATTCTTAAAAGCCTCACTGAATTTCAATTAACATGAAAAAACACTTCCCTCAAATTAATGAGAACATACTCGTTCCAAAGAATTCAAATGAAGGTAATAGTGTCAACATTCTAGAAAGCCATCTGAAGGTAAAATATTTTTTATCTTTTAAAATATAATAAATAATGCTTTTAGTAGTACTCTTCAAAACTGAAACAGTATAACCTCTTATAAGGGGGGAAGGGGGGAAATCAGTAAATTTAATCAATGACTAGCTTTACTCAGTGACTTCCAGTGTTGCTAAAAAGTAACACAAATATAAGAATTTTCCAATTCTGGTAGTAGTAATACCTCAATTTCAAAAAAAAGATTCTTTTTTTTTTTTTTTACACATATTGGTCATCTAACAATCTTATCATTTAAAAAAAGGTTTTGGAAAAACACTTCCTTGCCATTGTTTGAGTTGCTTTCATAACTTTTAATCGGAAATGTTTCTTTGAGACTACTGAAAAATATTTTTCTGAAATGGCTGTGGAAACCCCTAAGTTAGTTTTTCTCTTTTCATTAACATAAAAAATGCTACCAACCCTTTATTACGGAACAAGAGAAACAGAAAAGTTGAGTGTCCTAATACATTTTGAATACTATCTCCCCCAAAGCATACATCTACAGTTCAATCAACTGTCAAGTATAAACGACAGTAAAATTTTCACTTCATTTAAAACAATGCATTCCCTTTCCTTACTGATAAATTCGTACCATCTAGGAACTGGAAGTGAAATTGTTACTTACCATATGTTTATAGCGTGGTCATTGAACATTCTTGAAATGAATTATGACAAACAAACCAGAGATTTTAATAACTAAGTTCCCATTTCCTGAATTTCCTTTACAGCAAGACTTCCCTTCTTGCCAGACTTCCTGAATCATTTCCTAAGGATAAAGTACCCATCTTAAAAGTACTTGGTTCTATCCCACGAAAGTCTGGTTTCCAAGGAGATGGTGTGTACTCTGCATTACCTCAGGCTCACATTTATGAGAAAAATTCCTCTCAGTAAAAAACTGTAATTTTCATCTCAAATCAACAAGAATAAAATAAAAACTTAATGTAAACATAAGTAAATGACCGGTGAGCTTAAAACTCACTTCAGCAACAAATATAAAAAGCTACCAAGTAAATGGCAGCAACTAGAAAATATACTTTTGTCCATCATCTCTAGTCTTTTCTAGAACAAAGAAACAAAGACTACTTTGTGCCTTTTCACATGTACCCAAGAAAACACAAAAGCCCTCAACCACTCTACCTCATCTCTTACTAGAGACTTTTATCTTCTTCTTAAATAAAAAGTCAAAAATACTAAACTGGATTCATGTATGTGTGTATAGTTGTACATATATCATAAAATATCTCAAAATATTGAAATTGAATAAAAACGGTTAACTCTAGAACTGGAATGGAGGATAAGGAATGGAATGAGAGGAATATAATTTTTATTGTCTGAGATTTTTCCAAAAATAATTTTGAGTTACTTTTGTAATAAGAAAAATATGTATGTATGAACATACAACTTACAGATTAACCTATAATACCTGAAATATAGCTTCAATGGCATACAAATAATAAGCCTGTCATAAAATCATGTTTTAAGACATATGAGTTTAGGCTTCAGCACAGCTTGTCTTCTCTCTGCCATCCTGCCTCGTCCCCTCTTCCCTTCCAGGAGCGTAAGGTTGCTCCTGGGCTACTCCCTAATAAACATCTTGCACACGGGGGGGGCGGGGGGGAAAGACATATGAAATAATAGCTTATATTAATAACAAGAAACCATGATAAATTGGTAACAACATTTGTTCTGGTAATCAACAGCATTAAAAGAAGAAATAGTTGACTGTGCTGGATTTCACTTCTAGTAAATATAGAGACCACTTAACTTTAAGGCAAGTGTCACATTCTTCCTCTTTCCTGATTATCATTCCAACTGTCCACCAAAAACTTCAAATAACTAAAGTCTCACTTTCTTAAAAGCAGGAATGAAATTACGCAAAGAAATTAAGTAAGGAAGACAGTCTATTTTATTGTAAATATTTATTCTGAACTTAATATTTGACTCATAACTTTGATTTTAATGTCATGAGACAGAATGCACAGATATGGAAAAAACTGGAGTCAGGTAAATAGCATTTCTAATTCTGATTTTTTTCCTTACTCTGACTGTAGGCAAACTACTTAAATCTTTCTGAACTTAAGTTTACCACCTATAACAGGTGGTTGTTATAAGGATCAGGCAGAGCTTTAGAATTATGACAATCAGCGAGTTTTTACAAAGCTTATGTCATGCCCCTCAGTTTCTTTCCATTCAACACCAGTAGTCTAGTCCAAATTAGCAGTATCATCGGTCTGCCTGCTTCTGCTTTCACTCTCCTACTTTCCATTTCTCTCACAATGGTCTTTTACATTTTTCCATAAAGAAATTATGAAGAAGCTCTTCCAAAATGGCATCATAAGACTTCCAAAATTCTGCTTTTCCATAAAAACAGCAAGAACATTAGCAAAACTTTTCAAAATCAACTTCTTTGAACTCTGGAAATAAACCAACAACTTGCAGCAGCCCAAGAAGTGTTTCTTCAAGAAAAACAGCTGAGTCTCAAAGAACAAGTTTGTGAGGTTTTACCCTACACTATTTTTATCCTCTTCTCCCAACTATATGGTAGATGTGAAAACCAAGCAGTGTCTCAAACACAATACTTGTGAAAACCAGAAGCTTAGGAACCAATGGTGGGGGTAAAAACGGTTTGGAGTTTTCCAAGCACCCTATCCCTACCACTATCTGACTTGTTTGGCAGCTTCTTAAGAAACCTACAGTCTTATACTTTATTTGACCAGACTCAGAGATAACTCAGTACAAACAGCCCTCCCCTCAGGGCATGTGTCAAACAAAATCAGTGACAATAGCTTAACATCACAGCTGCCTGAAGAAGAAATACAACTGCATAAACAAGATAAAGAAACATCTGGAAAACTAGATGTTCATAGGAGGCCCTGAAAAGCTCCAAAATATTCTTAGAAATCTAGGAATGTGAATGCCCAAGAAAGACCTGAGAATGATTCTAATCTCTTACCTCTGGCTGAACTTGAGGTTTTACACAAGCAGGAAGTGAAGGCTAAGACAGAGCTGCAAGTTGCCAGAATGTTCAAAATATGCCTCACACACAGATAGAACTCTTCATAGGCTGGGAGAATTATTGGTTCAAGGCATTTAAGGAACTTCTATGCAATCAACAGCTAGCCAGGCAGAAACTTCAGTGGCTACACATGACTTTAAAAAATTAGTCCAAGAAAGTCACTAACTCACAAAAGGCAACAACAACACTCAATAAGCCCAGGCCGGGGTGGACAAGGAATACTATGGTTTTCAAAGTTGCTACAATATGTATGTGTGCTAGGTCACTTCAGCTGCGTAGGACTCTTTGAGACCCTATGGACTGTAGCCCGCCAGGCTCTTCTGTCCACGGAATTCTCCAGGCAAGCATAATGGAGTGGGTTGCCATTTCCTCCTCGGGGGGAGGGGGGATCTCCCGACCTAGGGATTGTTTTCTGCATTGGCAGGTGGATTCTTTACCACTAGCGCCACCTAGGAAGGCCCTAGCTACAATATATCACTAATTAAAAAGTATATTTTTCAACAAAAAAATTATGAGATACATAAAGAAACAGGCAGGTATGGCCCATACACTGCCAAAAAAAAAAGCAGGCAATAGAATCTGTCCCTGAGGAAACCCAGATATTGGACTTAGGAGACAAAAACTTTCAGCCAGCACTATAAACATATTCAAAGTACTAAAGAAAACCATGTCTAAGGAATTAAAGAAAAAAAAATTAAAGGAAAGCCTGAGCAAATTGTCTCACCAAAAACAGAATACCGATTAAGAAGTAGAAATTGTTTCATTTAAAAGACAATAGCATAAAATAATAATTATAAGATTATGCTGAAAGACTTATATAGAGATGTCATTTGTAGGACAACAAATAGCATAAAGGAAGGAGAGAGGAATGAAGCTATATCATAGCAAAGTTTCATATATTTTTGAAACTAAATTTATATAAATTCAAACTATATTGTTTTAAATAAAGATGTTAATTATAACTCCTAGGGCAACCACCAGGAAAATAACTAAATATATATATAGTAAAAACATATAAATATAAAAATATATATAGTAAAAAAAAACACCAAGGAAATAGAAATGGTACATAAGAAAACATTTAACATAAAAAAGGAAGTCATGCAGGAAGAGAACAGAAAAAAAGACACACAAAAAACAAATAAGACATTTAAAAAGTCATATAGAAAACATATTAAAAAAAGGTATAAACCCTACCTATTCAGCAGTTACATTAAATATAAATGAATTAGACACTACAATCAAAGGAGAGGGATTGGCAGAATGGATTGTTACTAAAAGACAAAACCATGATATAGTCATAGACTATCTACAAGACACTCATGTTAGTCTCAAAGTAACAAGTTGAAAGGAAAAGTATGGGGAAAGATCTATCATGTAAGCAACAACCAAAATAGAAATGGTGCTATATTAATATCAGACAAAATAGATTTACAGCAAAAATTGTTACTACAGACCAAGGATATTTTATGACAAAATGATCAATCTTTCAGAAAGACATAAAATCATATAAGTATTAACACCATACAACAGAGCCCCCAAAATACATGAAACAAAACTAACAGAAGTAAAGGGAGAAAAAGAAAATTCAACAATGATAGTTAGGGACGTCAAAACTTCCAATAATGAACAGGACCACAGAAGACTTGAACAATACTATAAACTAATTAGACCTCAGTTCAGCTCAGTCGCTCAGTTGCATCCAACTCTGCGACCCCATGAATCGCAGCATGCCAGGCCTCCCTGTCCATCACCAACTCCCAGAGTTCACTCAGATTCGCGTCCATCGAGTCAATGATGCCATCCAGCCATCTCATCCTCTGTCGTCCCCTTCTCCTCCTGCCTTCAGTCTTTCTCAGCATCAGGGTCTTTTCCAGTGAGTCAACTCTTCACATGAGGTGGCCAAAGTACTGGAATTTCAGCTTTAGCATCATTCCTTCCAAAGAAATCCCAGGGCTGGTTGGATCTCCTTGCAGTCCAAGGGACTCTCAAGAGTCTTCTCCAACAACACAGTTCAAAAGCATCAATTCTTCAGCGCTCAGCCTTCTTCACAGTCCAACTCTCACATTCATACATGACTACTGGAAAAACCATAGCCTTGACTACCTTTTGTTTTCCTAAAGCAGTGACAGACTTAATTTTGGGGGGTTTCAAAATCACTGCAGATGGTGACTGCAGCCATGAAATTAAAAGACGCATACTCCTTAGAAGAAAAGTTGTGACCAACCTAGAGAGCATATTGAAAAGCAGACACATTACTTTGCCAACAAAGGTCCATCTAGTCAAAGCTATGTACTGGCTGAAGTATGGCTGATGGCTGGATGGCAACACTGACTTAATGGACATGAGTTTGAGTAAACTCTGCAAGTTGGCAACAGACAGGGAAGGTTGCAAAGAGTCAAACACAACTGAGAAACTGAACTGCACTGAATTTTTTAAAATAAGAGTTGAGTTGGACCTATTCTATGTAGCCCATTGGGGTTCCTTGGTGGCTCAGCTGGTAAAGAATCTGCCTGCAATGTGGGAGACCTGGGTTCGATCCCTGGATTGGGAAGATCCCCTGGAGAAGGAATCGGCTACTCACTCCAGTATTCTGGCCTGGAGAATTCCATACAGTCCATGGGGTCACAAAGAGTCAGACACGACTGAGCAACTTTCACTTATGTAGCCCAATAATAGTAGGTGCATGCTAAGTTGCTTCAGTCTAGTCCCACTCTTTGAGACCCCATGGCAGCAGGGACAAAAACCCCAGGCATAAAGCTTGGCATAAACAAAAAGAAAAGGGAAATGAGTGGATCAACAAGAACAGGTCTGTCAGCAGAATAGCAAGAAATAAATGGAGAAATGTGACAACTGAAAGCACTGGAGAGTAATGAGAAGCGGTGGATCCTGGAGGAAGAAAGCTGTGAAATGAGTTTCCATTTTCAGGGTACAGAGATGAAG